>NW_027616817.1:0-184710 GCF_964187855.1 Myxine glutinosa | reverse complement strand
ACACTAATACAAGTGCAAAAGTGGTTTCCTGCACCAACACAAGTGCGAAAAATGGTTTTGCAACACTAACACAAGTGCGAAAAGTGGTTTTGCAACACTAACACAAGTGCGAAAAGTGGTTTTCAACAATAACACAAGTGCGAAAAGTGTTTTTTCCACACTAATACAAGTGCAAAAGTAGTTTCCTGCACCAACACAAGTGCGAAAAGTGGTTTTTCAACACTAACACAAGTGCGAAAAGTGGTTTTTCAACACTAACACAAGTGCGAAAAGTGGTTTTTTCAACACTAACACAAGTGCGAAAAGTGTTTTTTCCACACTAATACAAGTGCAAAAGTGGTTTCCTGCACCAACACAAGTGCGAAAAGTGGTTTTTCAACACTAACACAAGTGCGAAAAGTGGTTTTTCAACACTAACACAAGTGCGAAAAGTTGTTTTTCAACACTATCACAAGTGCAAAAAGTGTTTTTTCCACACTAATACAAATGCAAAAGTGGTTTCCTGCACCAACACAAGTGCAAAAAGTTGTTTTTCAACACTAACACAAGTGCGAAAAGTGGTTTTTCAACACTAACACAAGTGCGAAAAGTGTTTTTCCACACTAATACAAGTGCAAAAGTGTTTTTTTCCACACTAATACACGTGCAAAAGTGGTTTCCTGCACCAACACAAGTGCGAAAAGTGGTTTTTCAACACTAACACAAGTGCGAAAAGTGGTTTTTCAACACTAACACAAGTGCGAAAAGTGGTTTTTCAACACTATCAGAAGTGCAAAAAGTGTTTTTTCCACACTAATACAAATGCAAAAGTGGTTTCCTGCACCAACACAAGTGCAAAAAGTTGTTTTTCAACACCAACACAAGTGCGAAAAGTGGTTTTTCAACACTAACACAAGTGCGAAAAGTGGTTTTTCAACACTATCACAAGTGGAAAAAGTGTTTTTCCACACTAATACAAGTGCAAAAGTGGTTTCCTGCACCAACACAAGTGCGAAAAATGGTTTTGCAACACTAACACAAGTGCGAAAAGTGGTTTTGCAACACTAACACAAGTGCGAAAAGTGGTTTTCAACAATAACACAAGTGCGAAAAGTGTTTTTTTCCACACTAATACAAGTGCAAAAGTGGTTTTCCTGCACCAACACAAGTGCGAAAAGTGGTTTTTCACACTAACACAAGTGCGAAAAGTTGTTTTTCAACACTAACACAAGTGCGAAAAGTGGTTTTTCAACACTAACACAACTGCGAAAAGTGGTTTTTCAACACTAACACAAGTGCGAAAAGTGTTTTTTCCACACTAATACAAGTTGCAAAAGTGGTTTCCTGCAGCAACACAAGTGCGAAAAGTGGTTTTTCAACACTAACACAAGTGCGAAAAGTGGTTTTTTCAACACTAACACAAGTGCGGAAAGTGGTTTTTCAACACTATCACAAGTGCAAAAAGTGTTTTTTCCACACTAATACAAGTGCAAAAGTGGTTACCTGCACCAACACAGGTGCGAAAAGTGGTTTTTCAACACTAACACAAGTGCGAAAAGTGGTTTTTCACACTATCACAAGTGCAAAAAGTGTTTTTTTCCACACTAATACAAGTGCAAAAGTGGTTTCCTGCACCAACACAAGTGCGAAAAGTGGTTTTTCAACACTAACACAAGTGCGAAAAGTGGTTTTTCAACACTAACACAAGTGCGAAAAGTGGTTTTTCAACACTAACACAAGTGCGAAAAGTGTTTTTTTCCACACTAATACAAGTGCAAAAGTGGTTTCCTGCACCAACACAAGTGCGAAAAGTGGTTTTTCAACACTAACACAAGTGCGAAAAGTGGTTTTTTCAACTCTAACACAAGTGCGAAAAGTTGTTTTTCAACACTATCACAAGTGCAAAAAGTGTTTTTTCCACACTAATACAAATGCAAAAGTGGTTTCCTGCACCAACACAAGTGCAAAAAGTTGTTTTTCAACACTAACACAAGTGCGAAAAGTGGTATTTCAACACTAACACAAGTGCGAAAAGTGGTTTTTCCACACTAATACAAGTGCAAAAGTGGTTTCCTGCACCAACACAAGTGCGAAAAGTGGTTTTTCAACACTAACACAAGTGCGAAAAAGTGGTTTTTCAACACTAACACAAGTGCGAAAAGTGGTTTTTCAACACTAACACAACTGCGAAAAGTGGTTTTTCAACACTAACACAAGTGCGAAAAGTGTTTTTTCCACACTAATACAAGTGCAAAAGTGGTTTCCTGCACCAACACAAGTGCAAAAAGTTGTTTTTCAACACCACACACAAGTGCGGAAAAGTGGTTTTTCAACACTAACACAAGTGCGAAAAGTGGTTTTTCAACACTATCACAAGTGGAAAAAGTGTTTTTCCACACTAATACAAGTGCAAAAGTGGTTTCCTGCACCAACACAAGTGCAAAAAGTTGTTTTTCAACACCAACACAAGTGCGAAAAGTGGTTTTTCAACACTAACACAAGTGCGAAAAGTGGTTTTTCAACACTATCACAAGTGGAAAAAGTGTTTTTCCACACTAATACAAGTGCAAAAGTGGTTTCCTGCACCAACACAAGTGCGAAAAATGGTTTTGCAACACTGACACAAGTGCGAAAAGTGGTTTGCAACACTAACACAAGTGCGAAAAGTGGTTTTCAACAATAACACAAGTTGCGAAAAGTGTTTTTTCCACACTAATACAAGTGCAAAAGTGGTTTCCTGCACCAACACAAGTGCGAAAAGTTGTTTTTCAACACTAACACAAGTGCGAAAAGTGGTTTTTCAACACTAACACAACTGCGAAAAGTGGTTTTTCAACACTAACACAAGTGCGAAAAGTGTTTTTTCCACACTAATACAAGTGCAAAAGTGGTTTCCTGCAGCAACACAAGTGCGAAAAGTGGTTTTTCAACACTAACACAAGTGCGAAAAGTGGTTTTTCAACACTATCACAAGTGCAAAAAGTGTTTTTTTCCACACTAACACAAGTGCGAAAAGTGTTTTTTCCACACTAATACAAGTGCAAAAGTGGTTTCCTGCACCAACATAAGTGCGAAAAGTGGTTTTTCAACACTAACACAAGTGCGAAAAGTTGTTTTTTCAACACTAACACAAGTGCAAAAAGTGGTTTTTCAACACTAACACAACTGCCAAAAGTGGTTTTTCAACACTAACACAAGTGCGAGAAGTGTTTTTCAACACTAACACAAGTGCGAAAAGTGGTTTTTTCAACACTAACACAAGTGCGAAAAGTGTTTTTTCCACACCAATACAAGTGCAAAAGTGGTTTCCTGCACCAACACAAGTGCGAAAAGTGGTTTTTCAACACTAACACAAGTGCGAAAAAGTGGTTTTTCAACACTAACACAAGTGCGAAAAGTTGTTTTTCAACACTATCACAAGTGCAAAAAGTGTTTTTTCCACACTAATACAAATGCAAAAGTGGTTTCCTGCACCAACACAAGTGCAAAAAGTTGTTTTTCAACACTAACACAAGTGCGAAAAGTGGTTTTTTCAACACTAACACAAGTGCGAAAAGTGGTTTTTCCACACTAATACAAGTGCAAAAGTGTTTTTTCCACACTAATACACGTGCAAAAGTGGTTTCCTGCACCAACACAAGTGCGAAAAGTGGTTTTTCAACACTAACACAAGTGCAAAAAGTGGTTTTTCAACACTAACACAAGTGCGAAAAGTGGTTTTTCAACACTATCAGAAGTGCAAAAAGTGTTTTTTTCCACACTAATACAAATGCCAAAGTGGTTTCCTGCACCAACACAAGTGCAAAAAAGTTGTTTTTAAACACCAACACAAGTGCGAAAAGTGGTTTTTCAACACTAACACAAGTGCGAAAAGTGGTTTTTCAACACTATCACAAGTGGAAAAAGTGTTTTTCCACACTAATACAAGTGCAAAAGTGGTTTCCTGCACCAACACAAGTGCGAAAAATGGTTTTGCAACACTAACACAAGTGCGAAAAGTGGTTTTGCAACACTAACACAAGTGCGAAAAGTGGTTTTTCAACAATAACACAAGTGCGAAAAGTGTTTTTTCCACACTAATACAAGTGCAAAAGTGGTTTCCTGCACCAACACAAGTGCGAAAAGTGGTTTTTTCAACACTAACACAAGTGCGAAAAGTGGTTTTTCAACACTAACACAAGTGCGAAAAGTGTTTTTTCAACACTATCACAAGTGCAAAAAGTGTTTTTTCCACACTAATACAAGTGCAAAAGTGGTTACCTGCACCAACACAGGTGCGAAAAGTGGTTTTTCAACACTAACACAAGTGTGAAAAGTGGTTTTTCAACACTATCACAAGTGCAAAAAGTGTTTTTTCCACACTAATACAAGTGCAAAAGTGGTTACCTGCACCAACACAGGTGCGAAAAGTGGTTTTTCAACACTAACACAAGTGTGAAAAGTGGTTTTTCAACACTATCACAAGTGCAAAAAGTGTTTTTTCCACACTAATACAAGTGCAAAAGTGGTTTCCTGCACCAACACAAGTGCGAAAAGTGGTTTTTCAACACTAACACAAGTGCGAAAAGTGGTTTTTCAACACTAACACAAGTGCGAAAAGTGGTTTTTCAACACTAACACAAGTGCGAAAAGTGTTTTTTCCACACTAATACAAGTGCAAAAGTGGTTTCCTGCACCAACACAAGTGCGAAAAGTGGTTTTTCAACACTAACACAAGTGCGAAAAGTGGTTTCTCAACACTAACACAAGTGCGAAAAGTGGTTTTTCAACACTATCACAAGTGCAAAAAGAGTTGTTTCCACACTAATACAAGTGCAAAAGTGGTTTCCTGCACCAACACAAGTGGGAAAAGTGGTTTTTCCACACTAATACAAGTGCAAAAGTGGTTTCCTGCACCAATACAAGTGCGAAAAGTGGTTTTTCAACACTAACACAAGTGCGAAAAGTGGTTTTTCAACACTAACACAAGTGCGAAAAGTGGTTTTTCAACACTATCACAAGTGCAAAAAGTGTTTTTTCCTCACTAATACAAATGCAAAAGTGGTTTCCTGCACCAACACAAGTGCAAAAAGTTGTTTTTCAACACTAACACAAGTGCGAAAAGTGTTTTTTTCAACACTAACACAAGTGCGAAAAGTGGTTTTTCCACACTAATACAAGTGCAAAAGTGGTTTCCTGCACCAACACAAGTGCGAAAAGTGGTTTTTCAACACTAACACGAGTGCGAAAAGTGGTTTTTTCAACACTATCACAAGTGCAAAAAGTGTTTTTTCCACACTAATACAAGTGCAAAAGTGGTTTCCTGCACCAACACAAGTGCGAAAAGTGGTTTTTCAACACTAACACAAGTGCAAAAAGTGGTTTTTCAACAATATCACAAGTGCAAAAAGTGTTTTTTTCCACACTAATACAAGTGCAAAAGTGGTTTCCTGCACCAACACAAGTGCGAAAGTAGTTTTGCAACACTAACACAAAGTGCGAAAAGTGGTTTTGCAACACTAACACAAGTGCGAAAAGTGGTTTTCAACACTAACAAACACAAGTGCGAAAAGTGTTTTTTCCACACTAATACAAGTGCAAAAGTGGTTTCCTGCACCAACACAAGTGCGAAAAGTGGTTTTTCAACACTAACACAAGTGCGAAAAGTTGTTTTTCAACACTAACACAAGTGCGAAAAGTGGTTTTTCAACACTAACACAACTGCGAAAAGTGGTTTTTCAACACTAACACAAGTGCGAAAAGTGTTTTTCCACACTAATACAAGCGCAAAAGTGGTTTCCTGCAGCAACACAAGTGCGAAAAAGTGGTTTTTTCAACACTAACACAAGTGCGAAAAGTGGTTTTTTCAACACTATCACAAGTGCAAAAAGTGTTTTTTCCACACTAATACAAGTGCAAAAGTGGTTTCCTGCACCAACACAAGTGCGAAAAGTGGTTTTGCAACACTAACACAAGTGCGAAAAGTGGTTTTGCAACACTAACACAAGTGCGAAAAGTGGTTTTCAACACTAACACAAGTGCGAAAAGTGTTTTTTCCACACTAATTACAAGTGCAAAAGTGGTTTCCTGCACCAACATAAGTGCGAAAAGTGGTTTTTCAACACTAACACAAGTGCGAAAAGTTGTTTTTCAACACTAACACAAGTGCAAAAAGTGGTTTTTCAACACTAACACAACTGCCAAAAGTGGTTTTTTCAACACTAACACAAGTGCAAGAAGTGTTTTTCAACACTAACACAAGTGCGAAAAGTGGTTTTTCAACACTAACACAAGTGCGAAAAGTGTTTTTTCCACACTAATACAAGTGCAAAAAGTGGTTTCCCTGCACCAACACAAGTGCGAAAAGTGGTTTTTCAACACTAACACAAGTGCGAAAAGTGGTTTTTCAACACTAACACAAGTGCGAAAAAGTTGTTTTTCAACACTATCACAAGTGCAAAAAGTGTTTTTTCCACACTAATACAAATGCAAAAGTGGTTTCCTGCACCAACACAAGTGCAAAAAGTTGTTTTTTCAACACTAACACAAGTGCGAAAAGTGGTTTTTCAACACTAACACAAGTGCGAAAAGTGGTTTTCCACACTAATACAAGTGCAAAAGTGTTTTTTCCACACTAATACACGTGCAAAAGTGGTTTCCTGCACCAACACAAGTGCGAAAAGTGGTTTTTCAACACTAACACAAGTGCGAAAAGTGGTTTTTCAACACTAACACAAGTGCGAAAAGTGGTTTTTCAACACTATCAGAAGTGCAAAAAGTGTTTTTTCCACACTAATACAAATGCCAAAGTGGTTTCCTGCACCAACACAAGTGCAAAAAGTTGTTTTTCAACACCAACACAAGTGCGAAAAGTGGTTTTTCAACACTAACACAAGTGCGAAAAGTGGTTTTTCAACACTATCACAAGTGGAAAAAGTGTTTTTCCACACTAATACAAGTGCAAAAGTGGTTTCCTGCACCAACACAAGTGCGAAAAATGGTTTTGCAACACTAACACAAGTGCGAAAAGTGGTTTTGCAACACTAACACAAGTGCGAAAAGTGGTTTTCAACAATAACACAAGTGCGAAAAGTGTTTTTTTCCACACTAATACAAGTGCAAAAGTGGTTTCCTGCACCAACACAAGTGCGAAAAGTGGTTTTTCAACACTAACACAAGTGCGAAAAGTTGTTTTTCAACACTAACACAAGTGCGAAAAGTGGTTTTTCAACACTAACACAACTGCGAAAAGTGGTTTTTCAACACTAACACAAGTGCGAAAAGTGTTTTTTCCACACTAATACAAGTGCAAAAGTGGTTTCCTGCAGCAACACAAGTGCGAAAAGTGGTTTTTCAACACTAACACAAGTGCGAAAAGTGGT
Source organism: Myxine glutinosa (assembly GCF_964187855.1). Lineage (NCBI taxonomy): Eukaryota > Metazoa > Chordata > Myxini > Myxiniformes > Myxinidae > Myxine > Myxine glutinosa. Next base: position 177,370 of record NW_027616817.1, on the reverse strand, counting down.
TTTTCAACACTAACACAAGTGCGAAAAGTGTTTTTTTCAACACTATCACAAGTGCAAAAAGTGTTTTTTCCACACTAATACAAGTGCAAAAGTGGTTACCTGCACCAACACAGGTGCGAAAAGTGGTTTTTCAACACTAACACAAGTGCGAAAAGTGGTTTTTCAACACTATCACAAGTGCAAAAAGTGTTTTTTCCACACTAATACAAGTGCAAAAGTGGTTTCCTGCACCAACACAAGTGCGAAAAGTGGTTTTTCAACACTAACACAAGTGCGAAAAGTGGTTTTTCAACACTAACACAAGTGCGAAAAGTGGTTTTTCAACACTAACACAAGTGCGAAAAGTGTTTTTTCCACACTAATACAAGTGCAAAAGTGGTTTCCTGCACCAACACAAGTGCGAAAAGTGGTTTTTCAACACTAACACAAGTGCGAAAAGTGGTTTTTCAACTCTAACACAAGTGCGAAAAGTTGTTTTTCAACACTATCACACGTGCAAAAAGTGTTTTTTCCACACTAATACAAATGCAAAAGTGGTTTCCTGCACCAACACAAGTGCAAAAAGTTGTTTTTCAACACTAACACAAGTGCGAAAAGTGGTTTTTCAACACTAACACAAGTGCGAAAAGTGGTTTTTCCACACTAATACAAGTGCAAAAGTGGTTTCCTGCACCAACACAAGTGCGAAAAGTGGTTTTTCAACACTAACACAAGTGCGAAAAGTGGTTTTTCAACACTATCACAAGTGCAAAAAGTGTTTTTTCCACACTAATACAAGTGCAAAAGTGGTTTCCTGCACCAACACAAGTGCGAAAAGTGGTTTTGCAACACTAACACAAGTGCGAAAAGTGGTTTTGCAACACTAACACAAGTGCGAAAAGTGGTTTTCAACACTAACACAAGTGCGAAAAGTGTTTTTTCCACACTAATACAAGTGCAAAAGTGGTTTTCTGCACCAACACAAGTGCGAAAAGTGGTTTTTAACACTAACACAAGTGCGAAAAGTTGTTTTTCAACACTAACACAAGTGCGAAAAGTGGTTTTTCAACACTAACACAAGTGCGAAAAGTGGTATTTCAACACTAACACAAGTGCAAAAAGTGGTTTTTCAACACTATCACAAGTGCAAAAGTGGTTACCTGCACCAACACAGGTGCGAAAAGTGGTTTTTCAACACTAACACAAGTGCGAAAAGTGGTTTTTCAACACTAACACAAGTGCGAAAAGTGGTTTTTGCAACACTAACACAAGTGCGAAAAGTGGTTTTGCAACACTAACACAAGTGCGAAAAGTGGTTTTCAACACTAACACAAGTGCGAAAAGTGTTTTTTCCACACTAATACAAGTGCAAAAGTGGTTTCCTGCACCAACACAAGTGCGAAAAGTGGTTTTTCAACACTAACACAAGTGCGAAAAGTTGTTTTTCAACACTAACACAAGTGCGAAAAGTGGTTTTTCAACACTAACACAACTGCGAAAAGTGGTTTTTCAACACTAACACAAGTGCGAAAAGTGTTTTTTCCACACTAATACAAGTGCAAAAGTGGTTTCCTGCAGCAACACAAGTGCGAAAAGTGGTTTTTCAACACTAACACAAGTGCGAAAAGTGGTTTTTCAACACTAACACAAGTGCGAAAAGTGGTTTTTCAACACTATCACAAGTGCAAAAAGTGTTTTTTCCACAGTAATACAAGTGCAAAAGTGGTTACCTGCACCAACACAGGTGCGAAAAGTGGTTTTTCAACACTAACACAAGTGCGAAAAGTGGTTTTTCAACACTATCACAAGTGCAAAAAGTGTTTTTTCCACACTAATACAAGTGCAAAAGTGGTTTCCTGCACCAACACAAGTGCGAAAAGTGGTTTTTCAACACTAACACAAGTGCGAAAAGTTGTTTTTCAACACTAACACAAGTGCGAAAAGTGGTTTTTCAACACTAACACAACTGCGAAAAGTGGTTTTTCAACACTAACACAAGTGCGAAAAGTGTTTTTTCTACACTAATACAAGTGCAAAAGTGGTTTCCTGCAGCAACACAAGTGCGAAAAGTGGTTTTTCAACACTAACACAAGTGCGAAAAGTGGTTTTTCAACACTAACACAAGTGCGAAAAGTGGTTTTTCAACACTATCACAAGTGCAAAAAGTGTTTTTTTCCACACTAATACAAGTGCAAAAGTGGTTACCTGCACCAACACAGGTGCGAAAAGTGGTTTTTCAACACTAACACAAGTGCGAAAAGTGGTTTTTCAACACTATCACAAGTGCAAAAAGTGTTTTTTCCACACTAATACAAGTGCAAAAGTGGTTTCCTGCACCAACACAAGTGCGAAAAGTGGTTTTTCAACACTAACACAAGTGCGAAAAGTGGTTTTTCAACACTAACACAAGTGCGAAAAGTGGTTTTTCAACACTAACACAAGTGCGAAAAGTGTTTTTTCCACACTAATACAAGTGCAAAAGTGGTTTCCTGCACCAACACAAGTGCGAAAAGTGGTTTTTCAACACTAACACAAGTGCGAAAAGTGGTTTTTCAACTCTAACACAAGTGCGAAAAGTTGTTTTTCAACACTATCACAAGTGCAAAAAGTGTTTTTTCCACACTAATACAAATGCAAAAGTGGTTTCCTGCACCAACACAAGTGCAAAAAGTTGTTTTTCAACACTAACACAAGTGCGAAAAGTGGTATTTCAACACTAACACAAGTGCGAAAAGTGGTTTTTCCACACTAATACAAGTGCAAAAGTGGTTTCCTGCACCAACACAAGTGCGAAAAGTGGTTTTTCAACACTAACACAAGTGCGAAAAGTGGTTTTTCAACACCAACACAAGTGCGAAAAGTGGTTTTTCAACACTAACACAACTGCGAAAAGTGGTTTTTCAACACTAACACAAGTGCGAAAAGTGTTTTTTTCCACACTAATACAAGTGCAAAAGTGGTTTCCTGCACCAACACGAGTGCGAAAAGTGGTTTTTCAACACTAACACAAGTGCGAAAAGTGGTTTTTCAACACTAACACAAGTGCGAAAAGTGGTTTTTCAACACTATCAGAAGTGCAAAAAGTGTTTTTTCCACACTAATACAAATGCAAAAGTGGTTTCCTGCACCAACACAAGTGCAAAAAGTTGTTTTTCAACACCAACACAAGTGCGAAAAGTGGTTTTTCAACACTAACACAAGTGCGAAAAGTGGTTTTTCAACACTATCACAAGTGGAAAAAGTGTTTTTCCACACTAATACAAGTGCAAAAGTGGTTTCCTGCACCAACACAAGTGCGAAAAATGGTTTTGCAACACTAACACAAGTGCGAAAAGTGGTTTTGCAACACTAACACAAGTGCGAAAAGTGGTTTTCAACAATAACACAAGTGCGAAAAGTGTTTTTTCCACACTAATACAAGTGCAAAAGTGGTTTCCTGCACCAACACAAGTGCGAAAAGTGGTATTTCAACACTAACACAAGTGCAAAAAGTGGTTTTTCAACACTATCACAAGTGCAAAAGTGGTTACCTGCACCAACACAGGTGCGAAAAGTGGTTTTTCAACACTAACACAAGTGCGAAAAGTGGTTTTTCAACACTAACACAAGTGCGAAAAGTGGTTTTTGCAACACTAACACAAGTGCGAAAAGTGGTTTTGCAACACTAACACAAGTGCGAAAAGTGGTTTTCAACACTAACACAAGTGCGAAAAGTGTTTTTTCCACACTAATACAAGTGCAAAAGTGGTTTCCTGCACCAACACAAGTGCGAAAAGTGGTTTTTCAACACTAACACAAGTGCGAAAAGTTGTTTTTCAACACTAACACAAGTGCGAAAAGTGGTTTTTCAACACTAACACAACTGCGAAAAGTGGTTTTTCAACACTAACACAAGTGCGAAAAGTGTTTTTTCCACACTAATACAAGTGCAAAAGTGGTTTCCTGCAGCAACACAAGTGCGAAAAGTGGTTTTTCAACACTAACACAAGTGCGAAAAGTGGTTTTTCAACACTAACACAAGTGCGAAAAGTGGTTTTTCAACACTATCACAAGTGCAAAAAGTGTTTTTTCCACAGTAATACAAGTGCAAAAGTGGTTACCTGCACCAACACAGGTGCGAAAAGTGGTTTTTCAACACTAACACAAGTGCGAAAAGTGGTTTTTCAACACTATCACAAGTGCAAAAAGTGTTTTTTCCACACTAATACAAGTGCAAAAGTGGTTTCCTGCACCAACACAAGTGCGAAAAGTGGTTTTTCAACACTAACACAAGTGCGAAAAGTTGTTTTTCAACACTAACACAAGTGCGAAAAGTGGTTTTTCAACACTAACACAACTGCGAAAAGTGGTTTTTCAACACTAACACAAGTGCGAAAAGTGTTTTTTCTACACTAATACAAGTGCAAAAGTGGTTTCCTGCAGCAACACAAGTGCGAAAAGTGGTTTTTCAACACTAACACAAGTGCGAAAAGTGGTTTTTCAACACTAACACAAGTGCGAAAAGTGGTTTTTCAACACTATCACAAGTGCAAAAAGTGTTTTTTCCACACTAATACAAGTGCAAAAGTGGTTACCTGCACCAACACAGGTGCGAAAAGTGGTTTTTCAACACTAACACAAGTGCGAAAAGTGGTTTTTCAACACTATCACAAGTGCAAAAAGTGTTTTTTCCACACTAATACAAGTGCAAAAGTGGTTTCCTGCACCAACACAAGTGCGAAAAGTGGTTTTTCAACACTAACACAAGTGCGAAAAGTGGTTTTTCAACACTAACACAAGTGCGAAAAGTGGTTTTTCAACACTAACACAAGTGCGAAAAGTGTTTTTTCCACACTAATACAAGTGCAAAAGTGGTTTCCTGCACCAACACAAGTGCGAAAAGTGGTTTTTCAACACTAACACAAGTGCGAAAAGTGGTTTTTCAACTCTAACACAAGTGCGAAAAGTTGTTTTTCAACACTATCACAAGTGCAAAAAGTGTTTTTTCCACACTAATACAAATGCAAAAGTGGTTTCCTGCACCAACACAAGTGCAAAAAGTTGTTTTTCAACACTAACACAAGTGCGAAAAGTGGTATTTCAACACTAACACAAGTGCGAAAAGTGGTTTTTCCACACTAATACAAGTGCAAAAGTGGTTTCCTGCACCAACACAAGTGCGAAAAGTGGTTTTTCAACACTAACACAAGTGCGAAAAGTGGTTTTTCAACACCAACACAAGTGCGAAAAGTGGTTTTTCAACACTAACACAACTGCGAAAAGTGGTTTTTCAACACTAACACAAGTGCGAAAAGTGTTTTTTTCCACACTAATACAAGTGCAAAAGTGGTTTCCTGCACCAACACGAGTGCGAAAAGTGGTTTTTCAACACTAACACAAGTGCGAAAAGTGGTTTTTCAACACTAACACAAGTGCGAAAAGTGGTTTTTCAACACTATCAGAAGTGCAAAAAGTGTTTTTTCCACACTAATACAAATGCAAAAGTGGTTTCCTGCACCAACACAAGTGCAAAAAGTTGTTTTTCAACACCAACACAAGTGCGAAAAGTGGTTTTTCAACACTAACACAAGTGCGAAAAGTGGTTTTTCAACACTATCACAAGTGGAAAAAGTGTTTTTCCACACTAATACAAGTGCAAAAGTGGTTTCCTGCACCAACACAAGTGCGAAAAATGGTTTTGCAACACTAACACAAGTGCGAAAAGTGGTTTTGCAACACTAACACAAGTGCGAAAAGTGGTTTTCAACAATAACACAAGTGCGAAAAGTGTTTTTTCCACACTAATACAAGTGCAAAAGTGGTTTCCTGCACCAACACAAGTGCGAAAAGTGGTTTTTCAACACTAACACAAGTGCGAAAAGTTGTTTTTCAACACTAACACAAGTGCGAAAAGTGGTTTTTCAACACTAACACAACTGCGAAAAGTGGTTTTTCAACACTAACACAAGTGCGAAAAGTGTTTTTTCCACACTAATACAAGTGCAAAAGTGGTTTCCTGCAGCAACACAAGTGCGAAAAGTGGTTTTTCAACACTAACACAAGTGCGAAAAGTGGTTTTTCAACACTAACACAAGTGCGAAAAGTGGTTTTTCAACACTATCACAAGTGCAAAAAGTGTTTTTTCCACACTAATACAAGTGCAAAAGTGGTTACCTGCACCAACACAGGTGCGAAAAGTGGTTTTTCAACACTAACACAAGTGCGAAAAGTGGTTTTTCAACACTATCACAAGTGCAAAAAGTGTTTTTTCCACACTAATACAAGTGCAAAAGTGGTTTCCTGCACCAACACAAGTGCGAAAAGTGGTTTTTCAACACTAACACAAGTGCGAAAAGTGGTTTTTCAACACTAACACAAGTGCGAAAAGTGGTTTTTCAACACTAACACAAGTGCGCAAAGTGTTTTTTCCACACTAATACAAGTGCAAAAGTGGTTTCCTGCACCAACACAAGTGCGAAAAGTGGTTTTTCAACACTAACACAAGTGCGAAAAGTGGTTTTTCAACACTAACACAAGTGCGAAAAGTTGTTTTTCAACACTATCACAAGTGCAAAAAGTGTTTTTTCCACACTAATACAAATGCAAAAGTGGTTTCCTGCACCAACACAAGTGCAAAAAGTTGTTTTTCAACACTAACACAAGTGCGAAAAGTGGTTTTTCAATACTAACACAAGTGCGAAAAGTGGTTTTTCCACACTAATACAAGTGCAAAAGTGTTTTTTCCACACTAATACACGTGCAAAAGTGGTTTCCTGCACCAACACAAGTGCGAAAAGTGGTTTTTCAACACTAACACAAGTGCGAAAAGTGGTTTTTCAACACTAACACAAGTGCGAAAAGTGGTTTTTCAACACTATCAGAAGTGCAAAAAGTGTTTTTTCCACACTAATACAAATGCCAAAGTGGTTTCCTGCACCAACACAAGTGCAAAAAGTTGTTTTTCAACACCAACACAAGTGCGAAAAGTGGTTTTTCAACACTAACACAAGTGCGAAAAGTGGTTTTTCAACACTATCACAAGTGGAAAAAGTGTTTTTCCACACTAATACAAGTGCAAAAGTGGTTTCCTGCACCAACACAAGTGCGAAAAATGGTTTTGCAACACTAACACAAGTGCGAAAAGTGGTTTTGCAACACTAACACAAGTGCGAAAAGTGGTTTTCAACAATAACACAAGTGCGAAAAGTGTTTCTTCCACACTAATACAAGTGCAAAAGTGGTTTCCTGCACCAACACAAGTGCGAAAAGTGGTTTTTCAACACTAACACAAGTGCGAAAAGTTGTTTTTCAACACTAACACAAGTGCGGAAAGTGGTTTTTCAACACTAACACAACTGCGAAAAGTGGTTTTTCAACACTAACACAAGTGCGGAAAGTGGTTTTTCAACACTATCACAAGTGCAAAAAGTGTTTTTTCCACACTAATACAAGTGCAAAAGTGGTTTCCTGCACCAACACAAGTGCGAAAAGTGGTTTTTCAACACTAACACAAGTGCGAAAAGTGGTTTTTCAACACTAACACAAGTGCGAAAAGTGGTTTTTCAACACTAACACAAGTGCGAAAAGTGTTTTTTCCACACTAATACAAGTGCAAAAGTGGTTTCCTGCACCAACACAAGTGCGAAAAGTGGTTTTTCAACACTAACACAAGTGCGAAAAGTGGTTTTTCAACTCTAACACAAGTGCGAAAAGTTGTTTTTCAACACTATCACAAGTGCAAAAAGTGTTTTTTCCACACTAATACAAATGCAAAAGTGGTTTCCTGCACCAACACAAGTGCAAAAAGTTGTTTTTCAACACTAACACAAGTGCGAAAAGTGGTTTTTCAACACTAACACAAGTGCGAAAAGTGGTTTTTCCACACTAATACAAGTGCAAAAGTGGTTTCCTGCACCAACACAAGTGCGAAAAGTGGTTTTTCAACACTAACACGATTGCGAAAAGTGGTTTTTCAACACTATCACAAGTGCAAAAAGTGTTTTTTCCACACTAATACAAGTGCAAAAGTGGTTTCCTGCACCAACACAAGTGCGAAAAGTGGTTTTTCAACACTAACACAAGTGCGAAAAGTGGTTTTTCAACACTATCACAAGTGCAAAAAGTGTTTTTTCCACACTAATACAAGTGCAAAAGTGGTTTCCTGCACCAACACAAGTGCGAAAAGTGGTTTTGCAACACTAACACAAGTGCGAAAAGTGGTTTTGCAACACTAACACAAGTGCGAAAAGTGGTTTTCAACACTAACACAAGTGCGAAAAGTGTTTTTTCCACACTAATACAAGTGCAAAAGTGGTTTTCTGCACCAACACAAGTGTGAAAAGTGGTTTTTAACACTAACACAAGTGCGAAAAGTTGTTTTTCAACACTAACACAAGTGCGAAAAGTCGTTTTTCAACACTAACACAAGTGCGTGCGAAAAGTGGTATTTCAACACTAACACAAAGTGCGAAAAGTGGTTTTTCCACACTAATACAAGTGCAAAAGTGGTTCCTGCACCAACACAAGTGCGAAAAGTGGTTTTTCAACACTAACACAAGTGCGAAAAGTGGTTTTTCAACACTAACACAACTGCGAAAAGTGGTTTTTCAACACTAACACAAGTGCGAAAAGTGTTTTTTCCACACTAATACAAGTGCAAAAAGTGGTTTTTCAACACTATCACAAGTGCAAAAAGTGTTTTTTCCACACTAATACAAGTGCAAAAGTGGTTACCTGCACCAACACAGGTGCGAAAAGTGGTTTTTCAACACTAACACAAGTGCGAAAAGTGGTTTTTCAACACTAACACAAGTGCGAAAAGTGGTTTTGCAACACTAACACAAGTGCGAAAAGTGGTTTTGCAACACTAACACAAGTGCGAAAAGTGGTTTTCAACACTAACACAAGTGCGAAAAGTGTTTTTTCCACACTAATACAAGTGCAAAAGTGGTTTCCTGCACCAACACAAGTGCGAAAAGTGGTTTTTCAACACTAACACAAGTGCGAAAAGTTGTTTTTCAACACTAACACAAGTGCGAAAAGTGGTTTTTCAACACTAACACAACTGCGAAAAGTGGTTTTTCAACACTAACACAAGTGCGAAAAGTGTTTTTTCCACACTAATACAAGTGCAAAAGTGGTTTCCTGCAGCAACACAAGTGCGAAAAGTGGTTTTTCAACACTAACACAAGTGCGAAAAGTGGTTTTTCAACACTAACACAAGTGCGAAAAGTGGTTTTTCAACACTATCACAAGTGCAAAAAGTGTTTTTTCCACAGTAATACAAGTGCAAAAGTGGTTACCTGCACCAACACAGGTGCGAAAAGTGGTTTTTCAACACTAACACAAGTGCGAAAAGTGGTTTTTCAACATTATCACAAGTGCAAAAAGTGTTTTTTCCACACTAATACAAGTGCAAAAGTGGTTTCCTGCACCAACACAAGTGCGAAAAGTGGTTTTTCAACACTAACACAAGTGCGAAAAGTGGTTTTTCAACACTAACACAAGTGCGAAAAGTGGTTTTTCAACACTAACACAAGTGCGAAAAGTGTTTTTTCCACACTAATACAAGTGCAAAAGTGGTTTCCTGCACCAACACAAGTGCGAAAAGTGGTTTTTCAACACTAACACAAGTGCGAAAAGTGGTTTTTCAACACTAACACAAGTGCGAAAAGTTGTTTTTCAACACTATCACAAGTGCAAAAAGTGTTTTTTCCACACTAATACAAATGCAAAAGTGGTTTCCTGCACCAACACAAGTGCAAAAAGTTGTTTTTCAACACTAACACAAGTGCGAAAAGTGGTTTTTCAACACTAACACAAGTGCGAAAAGTGGTTTTTCCACACTAATACAAGTGCAAAAGTGGTTTCTTGCACCAACACAAGTGCGAAAAGTGGTTTTTCAACACTAACACGAGTGCGAAAAGTGGTTTTTCAACACTATCACAAGTGCAAAAAGTGTTTTTTCCACACTAATACAAGTGCAAAAGTGGTTTCCTGCACCAACACAAGTGCGAAAAGTGGTTTTTCAACACTAACACAAGTGCGAAAAGTGGTTTTTCAACACTATCACAAGTGCAAAAAGTGTTTTTTCCACACTAATACAAGTGCAAAAGTGGTTTCCTGCACCAACACAAGTGCGAAAAGTGGTTTTGCAACACTAACACAAGTGCAAAAAGTGGTTTTGCAACACTAACACAAGTGCGAAAAGTGGTTTTCAACACTAACACAAGTGCGAAAAGTGTTATTTCCACACTAATACAAGTGCAAAAGTGGTTTTCTGCACCAACACAAGTGCGAAAAGTGGTTTTTAACACTAACACAAGTGCGAAAAGTTGTTTTTCAACACTAACACAAGTGCGAAAAGTGGTTTTTCAACACTAACACAAGTGCGAAAAGTGGTATTTCAACACTAACACAAGTGCGAAAAGTGGTTTTTCCACACTAATACAAGTGCAAAAGTGGTTTCCTGCACCAACACAAGTGCGAAAAGTGGTTTTTCAACACTAACACAAGTGCGAAAAGTGGTTTTTCAACACTAACACAACTGCGAAAAGTGGTTTTTCAACACTAACACAAGTGCGAAAAGTGTTTTTTCCACACTAATACAAGTGCGAAAAGTGGTTTTTCAACACTATCACAAGTGAAAAAAGTGTTTTTTCCACACTAATACAAGTGCAAAAGTGGTTACCTGCACCAACACAGGTGCGAAAAGTGGTTTTTCAACACTAACACAAGTGTGAAAAGTGGTTTTTCAACACTATCACAAGTGCAAAAAGTGTTTTTTCCACACTAATACAAGTGCAAAAGTGGTTTCCTGCACCAACACAAGTGCGAAAAGTGGTTTTTCAACACTAACACAAGTGCGAAAAGTGGTTTTTCAACACTAACACAAGTGCGAAAAGTGGTTTTTCAACACTAACACAAGTGCGAAAAGTGTTTTTTCCACACTAATACAAGTGCAAAAGTGGTTTCCTGCACAAACACAAGTGCGAAAAGTGGTTTTTCAACACTAACACAAGTGCGAAAAGTGGTTTCTCAACACTAACACAAGTGCGAAAAGTGGTTTTTCAACACTATCACAAGTGCAAAAAGAGTTGTTTCCACACTAATACAAGTGCAAAAGTGGTTTCCTGCACCAACACAAGTGGGAAAAGTGGTTTTTCCACACTAATACAAGTGCAAAAGTGGTTTCCTGCACCAATACAAGTGCGAAAAGTGGTTTTTCAACACTAACACAAGTGCGAAAAGTGGTTTTTCAACACTAACACAAGTGCGAAAAGTGGTTTTTCAACACTATCACAAGTGCAAAAAGTGTTTTTTCCTCACTAATACAAATGCAAAAGTGGTTTCCTGCACCAACACAAGTGCAAAAAGTTGTTTTTCAACACTAACACAAGTGCGAAAAGTGGTTTTTCAACACTAACACAAGTGCGAAAAGTGGTTTTTCCACACTAATACAAGTGCAAAAGTGGTTTCCTGCACCAACACAAGTGCGAAAAGTGGTTTTTCAACACTAACACGAGTGCAAAAAGTGGTTTTTCAACACTATCACAAGTGCAAAAAGTGTTTTTTCCACACTAATACAAGTGCAAACGTGGTTTCCTGCACCAACACAAGTGCGAAAAGTGGTTTTTCAACACTAACACAAGTGCAAAAAGTGGTTTTTCAACAATATCACAAGTGCAAAAAGTGTTTTTTCCACACTAATACAAGTGCAAAAGTGGTTTCCTGCACCAACACAAGTGCGAAAAGTAGTTTTGCAACACTAACACAAGTGCGAAAAGTTGTTTTTCAACACTAACACAAGTGCGAAAAGTGGTTTTTCAACACTAACACAACTGCGAAAAGTGGTTTTTCAACACTAACACAAGTGCGAAAAGTGTTTTTCCACACTAATACAAGCGCAAAAGTGGTTTCCTGCAGCAACACAAGTGCGAAAAGTGGTTTTTCAACACTAACACAAGTGCGAAAAGTGGTTTTTCAACACTATCACAAGTGCAAAAAGTGTTTTTTCCACACTAATACAAGTGCAAAAGTGGTTTCCTGCACCAACACAAGTGCGAAAAGTGGTTTTGCAACACTAACACAAGTGCGAAAAGTGGTTTTGCAACACTAACACAAGTGCGAAAAGTGGTTTTCAACACTAACACAAGTGCGAAAAGTGTTTTTTCCACACTAATACAAGTGCAAAAGTGGTTTCCTGCACCAACATAAGTGCGAAAAGTGGTTTTTCAACACTAACACAAGTGCGAAAAGTTGTTTTTCAACACTAACACAAGTGCAAAAAGTGGTTTTTCAACACTAACACAACTGCCAAAAGTGGTTTTTCAACACTAACACAAGTGCGAGAAGTGTTTTTCAACACTAACACAAGTGCGAAAAGTGGTTTTTCAACACTAACACAAGTGCGAAAAGTGTTTTTTCCACACTAATACAAGTGCAAAAGTGGTTTCCTGCACCAACACAAGTGCGAAAAGTGGTTTTTCAACACTAACACAAGTGCGAAAAGTGGTTTTTCAACACTAACACAAGTGCGAAAATTGTTTTTCAACACTATCACAAGTGCAAAAAGTGTTTTTTCCACACTAATACAAATGCAAAAGTGGTTTCCTGCACCAACACAAGTGCAAAAAGTTGTTTTTCAACACTAACACAAGTGCGAAAAGTGGTTTTTCAACACTAACACAAGTGCGAAAAGTGGTTTTTCCACACTAATACAAGTGCAAAAGTGTTTTTTCCACACTAATACACGTGCAAAAGTGGTTTCCTGCACCAACACAAGTGCGAAAAGTGGTTTTTCAACACTAACACAAGTGCGAAAAGTGGTTTTTCAACACTAACACAAGTGCGAAAAGTGGTTTTTCAACACTATCAGAAGTGCAAAAAGTGTTTTTTCCACACTAATACAAATGCCAAAGTGGTTTCCTGCACCAACACAAGTGCAAAAAGTTGTTTTTCAACACCAACACAAGTGCGAAAAGTGGTTTTTCAACACTAACACAAGTGCGAAAAGTGGTTTTTCAACACTATCACAAGTGGAAAAAGTGTTTTTTCCACACTAATACAAGTGCAAAAGTGGTTTCCTGCACCAACACAAGTGCGAAAAATGGTTTTGCAACACTAACACAAGTGCGAAAAGTGGTTTTGCAACACTAACACAAGTGCGAAAAGTGGTTTTCAACAATAACACAAGTGCGAAAAGTGTTTTTTCCACACTAATACAAGTGCAAAAGTGGTTTCCTGCACCAACACAAGTGCGAAAAGTGGTTTTTCAACACTAACACAAGTGCGAAAAGTTGTTTTTCAACACTAACACAAGTGCGAAAAGTGGTTTTTCAACACTAACACAACTGCGAAAAGTGGTTTTTCAACACTAACACAAGTGCGAAAAGTGTTTTTTCCACACTAATACAAGTGCAAAAGTGGTTTCCTGCAGCAACACAAGTGCGAAAAGTGGTTTTTCAACACTAACACAAGTGCGAAAAGTGGTTTTTCAACACTAACACAAGTGCGAAAAGTGTTTTTTCAACACTATCACAAGTGCAAAAAGTGTTTTTTCCACACTAATACAAGTGCAAAAGTGGTTACCTGCACCAACACAGGTGCGAAAAGTGGTTTTTCAACACTAACACAAGTGTGAAAAGTGGTTTTTCAACACTATCACAAGTGCAAAAAGTGTTTTTTCCACACTAATACAAGTGCAAAAGTGGTTTCCTGCACCAACACAAGTGCGAAAAGTGGTTTTTCAACACTAACACAAGTGCGAAAAGTGGTTTTTCAACACTAACACAAGTGCGAAAAGTGGTTTTCAACACTAACACAAGTGCGAAAAGTGTTTTTTCCACACTAATACAAGTGCAAAAGTGGTTTCCTGCACCAACACAAGTGCGAAAAGTGGTTTTTCAACACTAACACAAGTGCGAAAAGTGGTTTCTCAACACTAACACAAGTGCGAAAAGTGGTTTTTCAACACTATCACAAGTGCAAAAAGAGTTGTTTCCACACTAATACAAGTGCAAAAGTGGTTTCCTGCACCAACACAAGTGGGAAAAGTGGTTTTTCCACACTAATACAAGTGCAAAAGTGGTTTCCTGCACCAATACAAGTGCGAAAAGTGGTTTTTCAACACTAACACAAGTGCGAAAAGTGGTTTTTCAACACTAACACAAGTGCGAAAAGTGGTTTTTCAACACTATCACAAGTGCAAAAAGTGTTTTTTCCTCACTAATACAAATGCAAAAGTGGTTTCCTGCACCAACACAAGTGCAAAAAGTTGTTTTTCAACACTAACACAAGTGCGAAAAGTGGTTTTTCAACACTAACACAAGTGCAAAAAGTGTTTTTTCCACACTAATACAAGTGCAAAAGTGGTTACCTGCACCAACACAGGTGCGAAAAGTGGTTTTTCAACACTAACACAAGTGCGAAAAGTGGTTTTTCAACACTAACACAAGTGCGAAAAGTGTTTTTCCACACTAATACAAGCGCAAAAGTGGTTTCCTGCAGCAACACAAGTGCGAAAAGTGGTTTTTCAACACTAACACAAGTGCGAAAAGTGGTTTTTCAACACTATCACAAGTGCAAAAAGTGTTTTTTCCACACTAATACAAGTGCAAAAGTGGTTTCCTGCACCAACACAAGTGCGAAAAGTGGTTTTGCAACACTAACACAAGTGCGAAAAGTGGTTTTGCAACACTAACACAAGTGCGAAAAGTGGTTTTCAACACTAACACAAGTGCGAAAAGTGTTTTTTCCACACTAATACAAGTGCAAAAGTGGTTTCCTGCACCAACATAAGTGCGAAAAGTGGTTTTTCAACACTAACACAAGTGCGAAAAGTTGTTTTTCAACACTAACACAAGTGCAAAAAGTGGTTTTTCAACACTAACACAACTGCCAAAGTGGTTTTTCAACACTAACACAAGTGCGAGAAGTGTTTTTTCAACACTAACACAAGTGCGAAAAGTGGTTTTTCAACACTAACACAAGTGCGAAAAGTGTTTTTCCACACTAATACAAGTGCAAAAGTGGTTTCCTGCACCAACACAAGTGCGAAAAGTGGTTTTTCAACACTAACACAAGTGCGAAAAGTGGTTTTTCAACACTAACACAAGTGCGAAAAGTTGTTTTTCAACACTATCACAAGTGCAAAAAGTGTTTTTTCCACACTAATACAAATGCAAAAGTGGTTTCCTGCACCAACACAAGTGCAAAAAGTTGTTTTTCAACACTAACACAAGTGCGAAAAGTGGTTTTTCAACACTAACACAAGTGCGAAAAGTGGTTTTTCCACACTAATACAAGTGCAAAAGTGTTTTTTTCCACACTAATACACGTGCAAAAGTGGTTTCCTGCACCAACACAAGTGCGAAAAGTGGTTTTTCAACACTAACACAAGTGCGAAAAGTGGTTTTTCAACACTAACACAAGTGCGAAAAGTGGTTTTTCAACACTATCAGAAGTGCAAAAAGTGTTTTTTCCACACTAATACAAATGCCAAAGTGGTTTCCTGCACCAACACAAGTGCAAAAAGTTGTTTTTCAACACCAACACAAGTGCGAAAAGTGGTTTTTCAACACTAACACAAGTGCGAAAAGTGGTTTTTCAACACTATCACAAGTGGAAAAAGTGTTTTTCCACACTAATACAAGTGCAAAAGTGGTTTCCTGCACCAACACAAGTGCGAAAAATGGTTTTGCAACACTAACACAAGTGCGAAAAGTGGTTTTGCAACACTAACACAAGTGCGAAAAGTGGTTTTCAACAATAACACAAGTGCGAAAAGTGTTTTTTCCACACTAATACAAGTGCAAAAGTGGTTTCCTGCACCAACACAAGTGCGAAAAGTGGTTTTTCAACACTAACACAAGTGCGAAAAGTTGTTTTTCAACACTAACACAAGTGCGAAAAGTGGTTTTTCAACACTAACACAACTGCGAAAAGTGGTTTTTCAACACTAACACAAGTGCGAAAAGTGTTTTTTCCACACTAATACAAGTGCAAAAGTGGTTTCCTGCAGCAACACAAGTGCGAAAAGTGGTTTTTCAACACTAACACAAGTGCGAAAAGTGGTTTTTCAACACTAACACAAGTGCGAAAAGTGTTTTTTTCAACACTATCACAAGTGCAAAAAGTGTTTTTTCCACACTAATACAAGTGCAAAAGTGGTTACCTGCACCAACACAGGTGCGAAAAGTGGTTTTTCAACACTAACACAAGTGTGAAAAGTGGTTTTTTCAACACTATCACAAGTGCAAAAAGTGTTTTTTCCACACTAATACAAGTGCAAAAGTGGTTTCCTGCACCAACACAAGTGCGAAAAGTGGTTTTTCAACACTAACACAAGTGCGAAAAGTGGTTTTTCAACACTAACACAAGTGCGAAAAGTGGTTTTTCAACACTAACACAAGTGCGAAAAGTGTTTTTTCCACACTAATACAAGTGCAAAAGTGGTTTCCTGCACCAACACAAGTGCGAAAAGTGGTTTTTCAACACTAACACAAGTGCGAAAAGTGGTTTCTCAACACTAACACAAGTGCGAAAAGTGGTTTTTTCAACACTATCACAAGTGCAAAAAGAGTTGTTTCCACACTAATACAAGTGCAAAAGTGGTTTCCTGCACCAACACAAGTGGGAAAAGTGGTTTTTCCACACTAATACAAGTGCAAAAGTGGTTTCCTGCACCAATACAAGTGCGAAAAGTGGTTTTTCAACACTAACACAAGTGCGAAAAGTGGTTTTTCAACACTAACACAAGTGCGAAAAGTGGTTTTTCAACACTATCACAAGTGCAAAAAGTGTTTTTTCCTCACTAATACAAATGCAAAAGTGGTTTCCTGCACCAACACAAGTGCAAAAAGTTGTTTTTCAACACTAACACAAGTGCGAAAAGTGGTTTTTCAACACTAACACAAGTGCGAAAAGTGGTTTTTCCACAATAATACAAGTGCAAAAGTGGTTTCCTGCACCAACACAAGTGCGAAAAGTGGTTTTTCAACACTAACACGAGTGCGAAAAGTGGTTTTTCAACACTATCACAAGTGCAAAAAGTGTTTTTTCCACACTAATACAAGTGCAAAAGTGGTTTCCTGCACCAACACAAGTGCGAAAAGTGGTTTTTCAACACTAACACAAGTGCAAAAAGTGGTTTTTCAACAATATCACAAGTGCAAAAAGTGTTTTTTCCACACTAATACAAGTGCAAAAGTGGTTTCCTGCACCAACACAAGTGCGAAAAGTAGTTTTGCAACACTAACACAAGTGCGAAAAGTGGTTTTGCAACACTAACACAAGTGCGAAAAGTGGTTTTCAACACTAACAACACAAGTGCGAAAAGTGTTTTTTTCCACACTAATACAAGTGCAAAAGTGGTTTCCTGCACCAACACAAGTGCGAAAAGTGGTTTTCAACACTAACACAAGTGCGAAAAGTTGTTTTTCAACACTAACACAAGTGCGAAAAGTGGTTTTTCAACACTAACACAACTGCGAAAAGTGGTTTTTCAACACTAACACAAGTGCGAAAAGTGTTTTTCCACACTAATACAAGCGCAAAAGTGGTTTCCTGCAGCAACACAAGTGCGAAAAGTGGTTTTTCAACACTAACACAAGTGCGAAAAGTGGTTTTTCAACACTATCACAAGTGCAAAAAGTGTTTTTTCCACACTAATACAAGTGCAAAAGTGGTTTCCTGCACCAACACAAGTGCGAAAAGTGGTTTTGCAACACTAACACAAGTGCGAAAAGTGGTTTTGCAACACTAACACAAGTGCGAAAAGTGGTTTTCAACACTAACACAAGTGCGAAAAGTGTTTTTTCCACACTAATACAAGTGCAAAAGTGGTTTCCTGCACCAACATAAGTGCGAAAAGTGGTTTTTCAACACTAACACAAGTGCGAAAAGTTGTTTTTCAACACTAACACAAGTGCAAAAAGTGGTTTTTTCAACACTAACACAACTGCCAAAAGTGGTTTTTCAACACTAACACAAGTGCGAGAAGTGTTTTTCAACACTAACACAAGTGCGAAAAGTGGTTTTTCAACACTAACACAAGTGCGAAAAGTGTTTTTTCCACACTAATACAAGTGCAAAAGTGGTTTCCTGCACCAACACAAGTGCGAAAAGTGGTTTTTCAACACTAACACAAGTGCGAAAAGTGGTTTTTCAACACTAACACAAGTGCGAAAAGTTGTTTTTCAACACTATCACAAGTGCAAAAAGTGTTTTTTCCACACTAATACAAATGCAAAAGTGGTTTCCTGCACCAACACAAGTGCAAAAAGTTGTTTTTCAACACTAACACAAGTGCGAAAAGTGGTTTTTCAACACTAACACAAGTGCGAAAAGTGGTTTTTCCACACTAATACAAGTGCAAAAGTGTTTTTTCCACACTAATACACGTGCAAAAGTGGTTTCCTGCACCAACACAAGTGCGAAAAGTGGTTTTTCAACACTAACACAAGTGCGAAAAGTGGTTTTTCAACACTAACACAAGTGCGAAAAGTGGTTTTTCAACACTATCAGAAGTGCAAAAAGTGTTTTTTCCACACTAATACAAATGCCAAAGTGGTTTCCTGCACCAACACAAGTGCAAAAAGTTGTTTTTCAACACCAACACAAGTGCGAAAAGTGGTTTTTCAACACTAACACAAGTGCGAAAAGTGGTTTTTCAACACTATCACAAGTGGAAAAAGTGTTTTTCCACACTAATACAAGTGCAAAAGTGGTTTCCTGCACCAACACAAGTGCGAAAAATGGTTTTGCAACACTAACACAAGTGCGAAAAGTGGTTTTGCAACACTAACACAGTGCGAAAAGTGGTTTTCAACAATAACACAAGTGCGAAAAGTGTTTTTTCCACACTAATACAAGTGCAAAAGTGGTTTCCTGCACCAACACAAGTGCGAAAAGTGGGTTTTTCAACACTAACACAAGTGCGAAAAGTTGTTTTTTCAACACTAACACAAGTGCGAAAAGTGGTTTTTCAACACTAACACAACTGCGAAAAGTGGTTTTTCAACACTAACACAAGTGCGAAAAGTGTTTTTTCCACACTAATACAAGTGCAAAAGTGGTTTCCTGCAGCAACACAAGTGCGAAAAGTGGTTTTCAACACTAACACAAGTGCGAAAAGTGGTTTTTCAACACTAACACAAGTGCGAAAAGTGTTTTTTCAACACTATCACAAGTGCAAAAAGTGTTTTTTCCACACTAATACAAGTGCAAAAGTGGTTACCTGCACCAACACAGGTGCGAAAAGTGGTTTTTCAACACTAACACAAGTGCGAAAAGTGGTTTTTCAACACTATCACAAGTGCAAAAAGTGTTTTTTCCACACTAATACAAGTGCAAAAGTGGTTTCCTGCACCAACACAAGTGCGAAAAGTGGTTTTTCAACACTAACACAAGTGCGAAAAGTGGTTTTTCAACTCTAACACAAGTGCGAAAAGTTGTTTTTCAACACTATCACAAGTGCAAAAAGTGTTTTTTCCACACTAATACAAATGCAAAAGTGGTTTCCTGCACCAACACAAGTGCAAAAAGTTGTTTTTCAACACTAACACAAGTGCGAAAAGTGGTTTTTCAACACTAACACAAGTGCGAAAAGTGGTTTTTCCACACTAATACAAGTGCAAAAGTGGTTTCCTGCACCAACACAAGTGCGAAAAGTGGTTTTTCAACACTAATACAAGTGCGAAAAGTGGTTTTTCAACACTATCACAAGTGCAAAAAGTGTTTTTTCCACACTAATACAAGTGCAAAAGTGGTTTCCTGCACCAACACAAGTGCGAAAAGTGGTTTTGCAACACTAACACAAGTGCGAAAAGTGGTTTTGCAACACTAACACAAGTGCGAAAAGTGGTTTTCAACACTAACACAAGTGCGAAAAGTGTTTTTTCCACACTAATACAAGTGCAAAAGTGGTTTTCTGCACCAACACAAGTGCGAAAAGTGGTTTTTAACACTAACACAAGTGCGAAAAGTTGTTTTTCAACACTAACACAAGTGCGAAAAGTGGTTTTTCAACACTAACACAAGTGCGAAAAGTGGTTTTTCCACACTAATACAAGTGCAAAAGTGGTTTCCTGCACCAACACAAGTGCGAAAAGTGGTTTTTCAACACTAACACAAGTGCGAAAAGTGGTTTTTCAACACCAACACAAGTGCGAAAAGTGGTTTTTCAACACTAACACAACTGCGAAAAGTGGTTTTTCAACACTAACACAAGTGCGAAAAGTGTTTTTTCCACACTAATACAAGTGCAAAAGTGGTTTCCTGCACCAACACGAGTGCGAAAAGTGGTTTTTCAACACTAACACAAGTGCGAAAAGTGGTTTTTCAACACTAACACAAGTGCGAAAAGTGGTTTTTCAACACTATCAGAAGTGCAAAAAGTGTTTTTTCCACACTAATACAAATGCAAAAGTGGTTTCCTGCACCAACACAAGTGCAAAAAGTTGTTTTTCAACACCAACACAAGTGCGAAAAGTGGTTTTTCAACACTAACACAAGTGCGAAAAGTGGTTTTTCAACACTATCACAAGTGGAAAAAGTGTTTTTCCACACTAATACAAGTGCAAAAGTGGTTTCCTGCACCAACACAAGTGCGAAAAATGGTTTTGCAACACTAACACAAGTGCGAAAAGTGGTTTTGCAACACTAACACAAGTGCGAAAAGTGGTTTTCAACAATAACACAAGTGCGAAAAGTGTTTTTTCCACACTAATACAAGTGCAAAAGTGGTTTCCTGCACCAACACAAGTGCGAAAAGTGGTTTTTCAACACTAACACAAGTGCGAAAAGTTGTTTTTCAACACTAACACAAGTGCGAAAAGTGGTTTTTCAACACTAACACAACTGCGAAAAGTGGTTTTTCAACACTAACACAAGTGCGAAAAGTGTTTTTTCCACACTAATACAAGTGCAAAAGTGGTTTCCTGCAGCAACACAAGTGCGAAAAGTGGTTTTTCAACACTAACACAAGTGCGAAAAGTGGTTTTTCAACACTAACACAAGTGCGAAAAGTGGTTTTTCAACACTACCACACGTGCAAAAAGTGTTTTTTCCACACTAATACAAGTGCAAAAGTGGTTACCTGCACCAACACAGGTGCGAAAAGTGGTTTTTCAACACTAACACAAGTGCGAAAAGTGGTTTTTCAACACTATCACAAGTGCAAAAAGTGTTTTTTCCACACTAATACAAGTGCAAAAGTGGTTTCCTGCACCAACACAAGTGCGAAAAGTGGTTTTTCAACACTAACACAAGTGCGAAAAGTGGTTTTTCAACACTAACACAAGTGCGAAAAGTGGTTTTTCAACACTAACACAAGTGCGCAAAGTGTTTTTTCCACACTAATACAAGTGCAAAAGTGGTTTCCTGCACCAACACAAGTGCGAAAAGTGGTTTTTCAACACTAACACAAGTGCGAAAAGTGGTTTTTCAACACTAACACAAGTGCGAAAAGTTGTTTTTCAACACTATCACAAGTGCAAAAAGTGTTTTTTCCACACTAATACAAATGCAAAAGTGGTTTCCTGCACCAACACAAGTGCAAAAAGTTGTTTTTCAACACTAACACAAGTGCGAAAAGTGGTTTTTCAACACTAACACAAGTGCGAAAAGTGGTTTTTCCACACTAATACAAGTGCAAAAGTGTTTTTTCCACACTAATACACGTGCAAAAGTGGTTTCCTGCACCAACACAAGTGCGAAAAGTGGTTTTTCAACACTAACACAAGTGCGAAAAGTGGTTTTTCAACACTAACACAAGTGCGAAAAGTGGTTTTTCAACACTATCAGAAGTGCAAAAAGTGTTTTTTCCACACTAATACAAATGCCAAAGTGGTTTCCTGCACCAACACAAGTGCAAAAAGTTGTTTTTCAACACCAACACAAGTGCGAAAAGTGGTTTTTCAACACTAACACAAGTGCGAAAAGTGGTTTTTCAACACTATCACAAGTGGAAAAAGTGTTTTTCCACACTAATACAAGTGCAAAAGTGGTTTCCTGCACCAACACAAGTGCGAAAAATGGTTTTGCAACACTAACACAAGTGCGAAAAGTGGTTTTGCAACACTAACACAAGTGCGAAAAGTGGTTTTCAACAATAACACAAGTGCGAAAAGTGTTTCTTCCACACTAATACAAGTGCAAAAGTGGTTTCCTGCACCAACACAAGTGCGAAAAGTGGTTTTTCAACACTAACACAAGTGCGAAAAGTTGTTTTTCAACACTAACACAAGTGCGGAAAGTGGTTTTTCAACACTAACACAACTGTGAAAAGTGGTTTTTCAACACTAACACAAGTGCGAAAAGTGGTTTTTCAACACTATCACAAGTGCAAAAAGTGTTTTTTCCACACTAATACAAGTGCAAAAGTGGTTTCCTGCACCAACACAAGTGCGAAAAGTGGTTTTTCAACACTAACACAAGTGCGAAAAGTGGTTTTTCAACACTAACACAAGTGCGAAAAGTGGTTTTTCAACACTAACACAAGTGCGAAAAGTGTTTTTTCCACACTAATACAAGTGCAAAAGTGGTTTCCTGCACCAACACAAGTGCGAAAAGTGGTTTTTCAACACTAACACAAGTGCGAAAAGTGGTTTTTCAACTCTAACACAAGTGCGAAAAGTTGTTTTTCAACACTATCACAAGTGCAAAAAGTGTTTTTTCCACACTAATACAAATGCAAAAGTGGTTTCCTGCACCAACACAAGTGCAAAAAGTTGTTTTTCAACACCAACACAAGTGCGAAAAGTGGTTTTTCAACACTAACACAAGTGCGAAAAGTGGTTTTTCAACACTATCAGAAGTGCAAAAAGTGTTTTTTCCACACTAATACAAATGCCAAAGTGGTTTCCTGCACCAACACAAGTGCAAAAAGTTGTTTTCAACACCAACACAAGTGCGAAAAGTGGTTTTTCAACACTAACACAAGTGCGAAAAGTGGTTTTTCAACACTTATCACAAGTGGAAAAAGTGTTTTTTCCACACTAATACAAGTGCAAAAGTGGTTTCCTGCACCAACACAAGTGCGAAAAATGGTTTTGCAACACTAACACAAGTGCGAAAAGTGGTTTTGCAACACTAACACAAGTGCGAAAAGTGGTTTTCAACAATAACACAAGTGCGAAAAGTGTTTTTTCCACACTAATACAAGTGCAAAAGTGGTTTCCTGCACCAACACAAGTGCGAAAAGTGGTTTTTCAACACTAACACAAGTGCGAAAAGTTGTTTTTCAACACTAACACAAGTGCGAAAAGTGGTTTTTCAACACTAACACAACTGCGAAAGTGGTTTTTCAACACTAACACAAGTGCGAAAAGTGTTTTTTCCACACTAATACAAGTGCAAAAGTGGTTTCCTGCAGCAACACAAGTGCGAAAAGTGGTTTTTCAACACTAACACAAGTGCGAAAAGTGGTTTTTCAACACTAACACAAGTGCGAAAAGTGTTTTTTCAACACTATCACAAGTGCAAAAAGTGTTTTTTCCACACTAATACAAGTGCAAAAGTGGTTACCTGCACCAACACAGGTGCGAAAAGTGGTTTTTCAACACTAACACAAGTGCGAAAAGTGGTTTTTCAACACTATCACAAGTGCAAAAAGTGTTTTTTCCACACTAATACAAGTGCAAAAGTGGTTTCCTGCACCAACACAAGTGCGAAAAGTGGTTTTTCAACACTAACACAAGTGCGAAAAGTGGTTTTTCAACACTAACACAAGTGCGAAAAGTGGTTTTTCAACACTAACACAAGTGCGAAAAGTGTTTTTTCCACACTAATACAAGTGCAAAAGTGGTTTCCTGCACCAACACAAGTGCGAAAAGTGGTTTTTCAACACTAACACAAGTGCGAAAAGTGGTTTTTCAACTCTAACACAAGTGCGAAAAGTTGTTTTTCAACACTATCACAAGTGCAAAAAGTGTTTTTTCCACACTAATACAAATGCAAAAGTGGTTTCCTGCACCAACACAAGTGCAAAAAGTTGTTTTTCAACACTAACACAAGTGCGAAAAGTGGTTTTTCAACACTAACACAAGTGCGAAAAGTGGTTTTTCCACACTAATACAAGTGCAAAAGTGGTTTCCTGCACCAACACAAGTGCGAAAAGTGGTTTTTCAACACTAACACAAGTGCGAAAAGTGGTTTTTCAACACTATCACAAGTGCAAAAAGTGTTTTTTCCACACTAATACAAGTGCAAAAGTGGTTTCCTGCACCAACACAAGTGCGAAAAGTGGTTTTGCAACACTAACACAAGTGCGAAAAGTGGTTTTGCAACACTAACACAAGTGCAAAAAGTGGTTTTCAACACTAACACAAGTGCGAAAAGTGTTTTTTCCACACTAATACAAGTGCAAAAGTGGTTTTCTGCACCAACACAAGTGCGAAAAGTGGTTTTTAACACTAACACAAGTGCGAAAAGTTGTTTTTCAACACTAACACAAGTGCGAAAAGTGGTTTTTCAACACTAACACAAGTGCGAAAAGTGGTTTTTCCACACTAATACAAGTGCAAAAGTGGTTTCCTGCACCAACACAAGTGCGAAAAGTGGTTTTTCAACACTAACACAAGTGCGAAAAGTGGTTTTTCAACACCAACACAAGTGCGAAAAGTGGTTTTTCAACACTAACACAACTGCGAAAAGTGGTTTTTCAACACTAACACAAGTGCGAAAAGTGTTTTTTCCACACTAATACAAGTGCAAAAGTGGTTTCCTGCACCAACACGAGTGCGAAAAGTGGTTTTTCAACACTAACACAAGTGCGAAAAGTGGTTTTTCAACACTAACACAAGTGCGAAAAGTGGTTTTTCAACACTATCAGAAGTGCAAAAAGTGTTTTTTCCACACTAATACAAATGCAAAAGTGGTTTCCTGCACCAACACAAGTGCAAAAAGTTGTTTTTCAACACCAACACAAGTGCAAAAAGTGGTTTTTCAACACTAACACAAGTGCGAAAAGTGGTTTTTCAACACTATCACAAGTGGAAAAAGTGTTTTTCCACACTAATACAAGTGCAAAAGTGGTTTCCTGCACCAACACAAGTGCGAAAAATGGTTTTGCAACACTAACACAAGTGCGAAAAGTGGTTTTGCAACACTAACACAAGTGCGAAAAGTGGTTTTCAACAATAACACAAGTGCGAAAAGTGTTTTTTCCACACTAATACAAGTGCAAAAGTGGTTTCCTGCACCAACACAAGTGCGAAAAGTGGTTTTTCAACACTAACACAAGTGCGAAAAGTTGTTTTTCAACACTAACACAAGTGCGAAAAGTGGTTTTTCAACACTAACACAACTGCGAAAAGTGGTTTTTCAACACTAACACAAGTGCGAAAAGTGTTTTTTCCACACTAATACAAGTGCAAAAGTGGTTTCCTGCAGCAACACAAGTGCGAAAAGTGGTTTTTCAACACTAACACAAGTGCGAAAAGTGGTTTTTCAACACTAACACAAGTGCGAAAAGTGGTTTTTCAACACTACCACACGTGCAAAAAGTGTTTTTTCCACACTAATACAAGTGCAAAAGTGGTTACCTGCACCAACACAGGTGCGAAAAGTGGTTTTTCAACACTAACACAAGTGCGAAAAGTGGTTTTTCAACACTATCACAAGTGCAAAAAGTGTTTTTTCCACACTAATACAAGTGCAAAAGTGGTTTCCTGCACCAACACAAGTGCGAAAAGTGGTTTTTCAACACTAACACAAGTGCGAAAAGTGGTTTTTCAACACTAACACAAGTGCGAAAAGTGGTTTTTCAACACTAACACAAGTGCGCAAAGTGTTTTTTCCACACTAATACAAGTGCAAAAGTGGTTTCCTGCACCAACACAAGTGCGAAAAGTGGTTTTTCAACACTAACACAAGTGCGAAAAGTGGTTTTTCAACACTAACACAAGTGCGAAAAGTTGTTTTTCAACACTATCACAAGTGCAAAAAGTGTTTTTTCCACACTAATACAAATGCAAAAGTGGTTTCCTGCACCAACACAAGTGCAAAAAGTTGTTTTTCAACACTAACACAAGTGCGAAAAGTGGTTTTTCAACACTAACACAAGTGCGAAAAGTGGTTTTTCCACACTAATACAAGTGCAAAAGTGTTTTTTCCACACTAATACACGTGCAAAAGTGGTTTCCTGCACCAACACAAGTGCGAAAAGTGGTTTTTCAACACTAACACAAGTGCGAAAAGTGGTTTTTCAACACTAACACAAGTGCGAAAAGTGGTTTTTCAACACTATCAGAAGTGCAAAAAGTGTTTTTTCCACACTAATACAAATGCCAAAGTGGTTTCCTGCACCAACACAAGTGCAAAAAGTTGTTTTTCAACACCAACACAAGTGCGAAAAGTGGTTTTTCAACACTAACACAAGTGCGAAAAGTGGTTTTTCAACACTATCACAAGTGGAAAAAGTGTTTTTCCACACTAATACAAGTGCAAAAGTGGTTTCCTGCACCAACACAAGTGCGAAAAATGGTTTTGCAACACTAACACAAGTGCGAAAAGTGGTTTTGCAACACTAACACAAGTGCGAAAAGTGGTTTTCAACAATAATACAAGTGCGAAAAGTGTTTCTTCCACACTAATACAAGTGCAAAAGTGGTTTCCTGCACCAACACAAGTGCGAAAAGTGGTTTTTCAACACTAACACAAGTGCGAAAAGTTGTTTTTCAACACTAACACAAGTGCGGAAAGTGGTTTTTCAACACTAACACAACTGCGAAAAGTGGTTTTTCAACACTAACACAAGTGCGAAAAGTGGTTTTTCAACACTATCACAAGTGCAAAAAGTGTTTTTTCCACACTAATACAAGTGCAAAAGTGGTTTCCTGCACCAACACAAGTGCGAAAAGTGGTTTTTCAACACTAACACAAGTGCGAAAAGTGGTTTTTCAACACTAACACAATTGCGAAAAGTGGTTTTTCAACACTAACACAAGTGCGAAAAGTGTTTTTTCCACACTAATACAAGTGCAAAAGTGGTTTCCTGCACCAACACAAGTGCGAAAAGTGGTTTTTCAACACTAACACAAGTGCGAAAAGTGGTTTTTCAACTCTAACACAAGTGCGAAAAGTTGTTTTTCAACACTATCACAAGTGCAAAAAGTGTTTTTTCCACACTAATACAAATGCAAAAGTGGTTTCCTGCACCAACACAAGTGCAAAAAGTTGTTTTTCAACACTAACACAAGTGCGAAAAGTGGTTTTTCAACACTAACACAAGTGCGAAAAGTGGTTTTTCCACACTAATACAAGTGCAAAAGTGGTTTCCTGCACCAACACAAGTGCGAAAAGTGGTTTTTCAACACTAACACGATTGCGAAAAGTGGTTTTTCAACACTATCACAAGTGCAAAAAGTGTTTTTTCCACACTAATACAAGTGCAAAAGTGGTTTCCTGCACCAACACAAGTGCGAAAAGTGGTTTTTCAACACTAACACAAGTGCGAAAAGTGGTTTTTCAACACTATCACAAGTGCAAAAAGTGTTTTTTCCACACTAATACAAGTGCAAAAGTGGTTTCCTGCACCAACACAAGTGCGAAAAGTGGTTTTGCAACACTAACACAAGTGCGAAAAGTGGTTTTGCAACACTAACACAAGTGCGAAAAGTGGTTTTCAACACTAACACAAGTGCGAAAAGTGTTTTTTCCACACTAATACAAGTGCAAAAGTGGTTTTCTGCACCAACACAAGTGCGAAAAGTGGTTTTTAACACTAACACAAGTGCGAAAAGTTGTTTTTCAACACTAACACAAGTGCGAAAAGTGGTTTTTCAACACTAACACAAGTGCGAAAAGTGGTATTTCAACACTAACACAAGTGCGAAAAGTGGTTTTTCCACACTAATACAAGTGCAAAAGTGGTTTCCTGCACCAACACAAGTGCGAAAAGTGGTTTTTCAACACTAACACATGTGCGAAAAGTGGTTTTTCAACACTAACACAACTGCGAAAAGTGGTTTTTCAACACTAACACAAGTGCGAAAAGTGTTTTTTCCACACTAATACAAGTGCAAAAAGTGGTTTTTCAACACTATCACAAGTGCAAAAAGTGTTTTTTCCACACTAATACAAGTGCAAAAGTGGTTACCTGCACCAACACAGGTGCGAAAAGTGGTTTTTCAACACTAACACAAGTGCGAAAAGTGGTTTTTCAACACTAACACAAGTGCGAAAAGTGGTTTTGCAACACTAACACAAGTGCGAAAAGTGGTTTTGCAACACTAACACAAGTGCGAAAAGTGGTTTTCAACACTAACACAAGTGCGAAAAGTGTTTTTTCCACACTAATACAAGTGCAAAAGTGGTTTCCTGCACCAACACAAGTGCGAAAAGTGGTTTTTCAACACTAACACAAGTGCGAAAAGTTGTTTTTCAACACTAACACAAGTGCGAAAAGTGGTTTTTCAACACTAACACAACTGCGAAAAGTGGTTTTTCAACACTAACACAAGTGCGAAAAGTGTTTTTTCCACACTAATACAAGTGCAAAAGTGGTTTCCTGCAGCAACACAAGTGCGAAAAGTGGTTTTTCAACACTAACACAAGTGCGAAAAGTGGTTTTTCAACACTAACACAAGTGCGAAAAGTGGTTTTTCAACACTATCACAAGTGCAAAAAGTGTTTTTTCCACAGTAATACAAGTGCAAAAGTGGTTACCTGCACCAACACAGGTGCGAAAAGTGGTTTTTCAACACTAACACAAGTGCGAAAAGTGGTTTTTCAACACTATCACAAGTGCAAAAAGTGTTTTTTCCACACTAATACAAGTGCAAAAGTGGTTTCCTGCACCAACACAAGTGCGAAAAGTGGTTTTTCAACACTAACACAAGTGCGAAAAGTGGTTTTTCAACACTAACACAAGTGCGAAAAGTGGTTTTTCAACACTAACACAAGTGCGAAAAGTGTTTTTTCCACACTAATACAAGTGCAAAAGTGGTTTCCTGCACCAACACAAGTGCGAAAAGTGGTTTTTCAACACTAACACAAGTGCGAAAAGTGGTTTTTCAACACTAACACAAGTGCGAAAAGTTGTTTTTCAACACTATCACAAGTGCAAAAAGTGTTTTTTCCACACTAATACAAATGCAAAAGTGGTTTCCTGCACCAACACAAGTGCAAAAAGTTGTTTTTCAACACTAACACAAGTGCGAAAAGTGGTTTTTCAACACTAACACAAGTGCGAAAAGTGGTTTTTCCACACTAATACAAGTGCAAAAGTGGTTTCCTGCACCAACACAAGTGCGAAAAGTGGTTTTTCAACACTAACACGAGTGCGAAAAGTGGTTTTTCAACACTATCACAAGTGCAAAAAGTGTTTTTTCCACACTAATACAAGTGCAAAAGTGGTTTCCTGCACCAACACAAGTGCGAAAAGTGGTTTTTCAACACTAACACAAGTGCGAAAAGTGGTTTTTCAACACTATCACAAGTGCAAAAAGTGTTTTTTCCACACTAATACAAGTGCAAAAGTGGTTTCCTGCACCAACACAAGTGCGAAAAGTGGTTTTGCAACACTAACACAAGTGCAAAAAGTGGTTTTGCAACACTAACACAAGTGCGAAAAGTGGTTTTCAACACTAACACAAGTGCGAAAAGTGTTTTTTCCACACTAATACAAGTGCAAAAGTGGTTTTCTGCACCAACACAAGTGCGAAAAGTGGTTTTTAACACTAACACAAGTGCGAAAAGTTGTTTTTCAACACTAACACAAGTGCGAAAAGTGGTTTTTCAACACTAACACAAGTGCGAAAAGTGGTATTTCAACACTAACACAAGTGCGAAAAGTGGTTTTTCCACACTAATACAAGTGCAAAAGTGGTTTCCTGCACCAACACAAGTGCGAAAAGTGGTTTTTCAACACTAACACAAGTGCGAAAAGTGGTTTTTCAACACTAACACAACTGCGAAAAGTGGTTTTTCAACACTAACACAAGTGCGAAAAGTGTTTTTTCCACACTAATACAAGTGCGAAAAGTGGTTTTTCAACACTATCACAAGTGAAAAAAGTGTTTTTTCCACACTAATACAAGTGCAAAAGTGGTTACCTGCACCAACACAGGTGCGAAAAGTGGTTTTTCAACACTAACACAAGTGTGAAAAGTGGTTTTTCAACACTATCACAAGTGCAAAAAGTGTTTTTTCCACACTAATACAAGTGCAAAAGTGGTTTCCTGCACCAACACAAGTGCGAAAAGTGGTTTTTCAACACTAACACAAGTGCGAAAAGTGGTTTTTCAACACTAACACAAGTGCGAAAAGTGGTTTTTCAACACTAACACAAGTGCGAAAAGTGTTTTTTCCACACTAATACAAGTGCAAAAGTGGTTTCCTGCACCAACACAAGTGCGAAAAGTGGTTTTTCAACACTAACACAAGTGCGAAAAGTGGTTTCTCAACACTAACACAAGTGCGAAAAGTGGTTTTTCAACACTATCACAAGTGCAAAAAGAGTTGTTTCCACACTAATACAAGTGCAAAAGTGGTTTCCTGCACCAACACAAGTGGGAAAAGTGGTTTTTCCACACTAATACAAGTGCAAAAGTGGTTTCCTGCACCAATACAAGTGCGAAAAGTGGTTTTTCAACACTAACACAAGTGCGAAAAGTGGTTTTTCAACACTAACACAAGTGCGAAAAGTGGTTTTTCAACACTATCACAAGTGCAAAAAGTGTTTTTTCCTCACTAATACAAATGCAAAAGTGGTTTCCTGCACCAACACAAGTGCAAAAAGTTGTTTTTCAACACTAACACAAGTGCGAAAAGTGGTTTTTCAACACTAACACAAGTGCGAAAAGTGGTTTTTCCACACTAATACAAGTGCAAAAGTGGTTTCCTGCACCAACACAAGTGCGAAAAGTGGTTTTTCAACACTAACACGAGTGCGAAAAGTGGTTTTTCAACACTATCACAAGTGCAAAAAGTGTTTTTTCCACACTAATACAAGTGCAAAAGTGGTTTCCTGCACCAACACAAGTGCGAAAAGTGGTTTTTCAACACTAACACAAGTGCAAAAAGTGGTTTTTCAACAATATCACAAGTGCAAAAAGTGTTTTTTCCACACTAATACAAGTGCAAAAGTGGTTTCCTGCACCAACACAAGTGCGAAAAGTAGTTTTGCAACACTAACACAAGTGCGAAAAGTGGTTTTGCAACACTAACACAAGTGCGAAAAGTGGTTTTCAACACTAACAACACAAGTGCGAAAAGTGTTTTTTCCACACTAATACAAGTGCAAAAGTGGTTTCCTGCACCAACACAAGTGCGAAAAGTGGTTTTTCAACACTAACACAAGTGCGAAAAGTTGTTTTTCAACACTAACACAAGTGCGAAAAGTGGTTTTTCAACACTAACACAACTGCGAAAAGTGGTTTTTCAACACTAACACAAGTGCGAAAAGTGTTTTTCCACACTAATACAAGCGCAAAAGTGGTTTCCTGCAGCAACACAAGTGCGAAAAGTGGTTTTTCAACACTAACACAAGTGCGAAAAGTGGTTTTTCAACACTATCACAAGTGCAAAAAGTGTTTTTTCCACACTAATACAAGTGCAAAAGTGGTTTCCTGCACCAACACAAGTGCGAAAAGTGGTTTTGCAACACTAACACAAGTGCGAAAAGTGGTTTTGCAACACTAACACAAGTGCGAAAAGTGGTTTTCAACACTAACACAAGTGCGAAAAGTGTTTTTTCCACACTAATACAAGTGCAAAAGTGGTTTCCTGCACCAACATAAGTGCGAAAAGTGGTTTTTCAACACTAACACAAGTGCGAAAAGTTGTTTTTCAACACTAACACAAGTGCAAAAAGTGGTTTTTCAACACTAACACAACTGCCAAAAGTGGTTTTTCAACACTAACACAAGTGCGAGAAGTGTTTTTTCCACACTAATACAAGTGCAAAGGTGGTTTCCTGCAGCAACACAAGTGCGAAAAGTGGTTTTTCAACACTAACACAAGTGCGAAAAGTGGTTTTTCAACACTAACACAAGTGCGAAAAGTGGTTTTTCAACACTATCACAAGTGCAAAAAGTGTTTTTTCCACACTAATACAAGTGCAAAAGTGGTTAGCTGCACCAACACAAGTGCGAAAAGTGGTTTTTCAACACTAACACAAGTGCGAAAAGTGGTTTTTCAACACTATCACAAGTGCAAAAAGTGTTTTTTCCACACTAATACAAGTGCAAAAGTGGTTTCCTGCACCAACACAAGTGCAAAAGTGGTTACATGCACCAACACAAGTGCGAAAAGTGGTTTTTCAACACTAACACAAGTGCGAAAAGTGGTTTTTCAACACTATCACAAGTGCAAAAAGTGTTTTTTCCACACTAATACAAGTGCAAAAGTGGTTTCCTGCACCAACACAAGTGCGAAAAGTGGTTTTTCAACACTAACACAAGTGCGAAAAGTGGTTTTTCAACACTAACACAAGTGCGAGAAGTGGTTTTTCAACACTAACACAAGTGCGAAAAGTGTTTTTTCCACACTAATACAAGTGCAAAAGTGGTTTCCTGCACTAACACAAGTGCGAAAAGTGGTTTTTCAACACTAACACAAGTGCGAAAAGTGGTTTTTCAACACTATCACAAGTGCAAAAAGTGTTTTTTCCACACTAATACAAGTGCAAAAGTGGTTTCCTGCACCAACACAAGTGCGAAAAGTGGTTTTTCAACACTAACACAAGTGCGAAAAGTGGTTTTTCAACACTAACACAAGTGCGAAAGTGGTTTCCTGCACCAACACAAGTGCGAAAAGTGGTTTTTCAACACTAACACAAGTGCGAAAAGTGGTTTTTCCACACTAATACAAGTGCAAAAGTGGTTTCCTGCACCAACACAAGTGCGAAAAGTGGTTTTTCAACACCAACACAAGTGCGAAAAGTTGTTTTTCAACACTATCACAAGTGCAAAAAGTGTTTCTTCCACACTAACACAAGTGAAAAAGTGGTTTCCTGCACCAACACAAGTGCGAAAAGTGGTTTTTCAACACTAACACAAGTGCGAAAAGTGGTTTTTCAACACTAACACAAGTGCGAAAAGTGATTTTTCCACACTAATACAAGTGCAAAAGTGGTTTCCTGCACCAACACAAGTGCGAAAAGTGGTTTTTCAACACTAACACAAGTGCGAAAAGTGGTTTTTCAACACTATCACAAGTGCAAAAAGTGTTTTTTCCACACTAATACAAGTGCAAAAGTGGTTTCCTGCACCAACACAAGTGCGAAAAGTGGTTTTTCAACACTAACACAAGTGCGAAAAGTGGTTTTTCAACACTAACACAACTGCGAAAAGTGGTTTTTCAACACTAACACAAGTGCGAAAAGTGTTTTTTCCACACTAATACAAGTGCAAAAGTGGTTTCCTGCACCAAAACAAGTGCGAAAAGTGGTTTTTCAACACTAACACAAGTGTGAAAAGTGGTTTTTCAACACTAACACAAGTGCGAAAAGTGGTTTTTCAACACTATCACAAGTGCAAAAAGTGTTTTTTCCACACTAATACAAATGCAAAAGTGGTTTCCTGCACCAACACAAGTGCAAAAAGTTGTTTTTCAACACTAACACAAGTGCGAAAAGTGGTTTTTCAACACTAACACAAGTGCGAAAAGTGGTTTTTCCACACTAATACAAGGGCAAAAGTGGTTTCCTGCACCAACACAAGTGCGAAAAGTGGTTTTTCAACACTAACACGAGTGCGAAAAGTGGTTTTTCAACA
The DNA here is from genome assembly GCF_964187855.1 of Myxine glutinosa. Classification (NCBI taxonomy): domain Eukaryota; kingdom Metazoa; phylum Chordata; class Myxini; order Myxiniformes; family Myxinidae; genus Myxine; species Myxine glutinosa. Next base: position 143,693 of record NW_027616817.1, on the reverse strand, counting down.
CTATCACAAGTGCAAAAAGTGTTTTTTCCACACTAATACAAGTGCAAAAGTGGTTTCCTGCACCAACACAAGTGCGAAAAGTGGTTTTTCAACACTAACACAAGTGCGAAAAGTGGTTTTTCAACACTATCACAAGTGCAAAAAGTGTTTTTTCCACACTAATACAAGTGCAAAAGTGGTTTCCTGCACCAACACAAGTGCGAAAAGTGGTTTTGCAACACTAACACAAGTGCGAAAAGTGGTTTTGCAACACTAACACAAGTGCGAAAAGTGGTTTTTCAACACTAACACAAGTGCGCAAAGTGTTTTTTCCACACTAATACAAGTGCAAAAGTGGTTTCCTGCACCAACACAAGTGCGAAAAGTGGTTTTTCAACACTAACACAAGTGCGAAAAGTGGTTTTTCAACACTAACACAAGTGCGAAAAGTTGTTTTTCAACACTATCACAAGTGCAAAAAGTGTTTTTTCCACACTAATACAAATGCAAAAGTGGTTTCCTGCACCAACACAAGTGCAAAAAGTTGTTTTTCAACACTAACACAAGTGCGAAAAGTGGTTTTTCAACACTAACACAAGTGCGAAAAGTGGTTTTTCCACACTAATACAAGTGCAAAAGTGTTTTTTCCACACTAATACACGTGCAAAAGTGGTTTCCTGCACCAACACAAGTGCGAAAAGTGGTTTTTCAACACTAACACAAGTGCGAAAAGTGGTTTTTCAACACTAACACAAGTGCGAAAAGTGGTTTTTCAACACTATCAGAAGTGCAAAAAGTGTTTTTTCCACACTAATACAAATGCCAAAGTGGTTTCCTGCACCAACACAAGTGCAAAAAGTTGTTTTTCAACACCAACACAAGTGCGAAAAGTGGTTTTTCAACACTAACACAAGTGCGAAAAGTGGTTTTTCAACACTATCACAAGTGGAAAAAGTGTTTTTCCACACTAATACAAGTGCAAAAGTGGTTTCCTGCACCAACACAAGTGCGAAAAATGGTTTTGCAACACTAACACAAGTGCGAAAAGTGGTTTTGCAACACTAACACAAGTGCGAAAAGTGGTTTTCAACAATAACACAAGTGCGAAAAGTGTTTTTTCCACACTAATACAAGTGCAAAAGTGGTTTCCTGCACCAACACAAGTGCGAAAAGTGGTTTTTCAACACTAACACAAGTGCGAAAAGTTGTTTTTCAACACTAACACAAGTGCGGAAAGTGGTTTTTCAACACTAACACAACTGCGAAAAGTGGTTTTTCAACACTAACACAAGTGCGAAAAGTGGTTTTTCAACACTATCACAAGTGCAAAAAGTGTTTTTTCCACACTAATACAAGTGCAAAAGTGGTTTCCTGCACCAACACAAGTGCGAAAAGTGGTTTTTCAACACTAACACAAGTGCGAAAAGTGGTTTTTCAACACTAACACAAGTGCGAAACGTGGTTTTTCAACACTAACACAAGTGCGAAAAGTGGTTTTTCAACACTATCACAAGTGCAAAAAGTGTTTTTTCCACACTAATACAAGTGCAAAAGTGGTTTCCTGCACCAACACAAGTGCGAAAAGTGGTTTTTCAACACTAACACAAGTGCGAAAAGTGGTTTTTCAACACTAACACAAGTGCGAAAGTGGTTTCCTGCACCAACACAAGTGCGAAAAGTGGTTTTTCAACACTAACACAAGTGCGAAAAGTGGTTTTTCCACACTAATACAAGTGCAAAAGTGGTTTCCTGCACCAACACAAGTGCGAAAAGTGGTTTTTCAACACCAACACAAGTGCGAAAAGTTGTTTTTCAACACTATCACAAGTGCAAAAAGTGTTTCTTCCACACTAACACAAGTGAAAAAGTGGTTTCCTGCACCAACACAAGTGCGAAAAGTGGTTTTTCAACACTAACACAAGTGCGAAAAGTGGTTTTTCAACACTAACACAAGTGCGAAAAGTGATTTTTCCACACTAATACAAGTGCAAAAGTGGTTTCCTGCACCAACACAAGTGCGAAAAGTGGTTTTTCAACACTAACACAAGTGCGAAAAGTGGTTTTTCAACACTATCACAAGTGCAAAAAGTGTTTTTTCCACACTAATACAAGTGCAAAAGTGGTTTCCTGCACCAACACAAGTGCGAAAAGTGGTTTTTCAACACTAACACAAGTGCGAAAAGTGGTTTTTCAACACTAACACAACTGCGAAAAGTGGTTTTTCAACACTAACACAAGTGCGAAAAGTGTTTTTTCCACACTAATACAAGTGCAAAAGTGGTTTCCTGCACCAAAACAAGTGCGAAAAGTGGTTTTTCAACACTAACACAAGTGTGAAAAGTGGTTTTTCAACACTAACACAAGTGCGAAAAGTGGTTTTTCAACACTATCACAAGTGCAAAAAGTGTTTTTTCCACACTAATACAAATGCAAAAGTGGTTTCCTGCACCAACACAAGTGCAAAAAGTTGTTTTTCAACACTAACACAAGTGCGAAAAGTGGTTTTTCAACACTAACACAAGTGCGAAAAGTGGTTTTTCCACACTAATACAAGGGCAAAAGTGGTTTCCTGCACCAACACAAGTGCGAAAAGTGGTTTTTCAACACTAACACGAGTGCGAAAAGTGGTTTTTCAACACTATCACAAGTGCAAAAAGTGTTTTTTCCACACTAATACAAGTGCAAAAGTGGTTTCCTGCACCAACACAAGTGCGAAAAGTGGTTTTTCAACACTAACACAAGTGCGAAAAGTGGTTTTTCAACACTATCACAAGTGCAAAAAGTGTTTTTTCCACACTAATACAAGTGCAAAAGTGGTTTCCTGCACCAACACAAGTGCGAAAAGTGGTTTTGCAACACTAACACAAGTGCGAAAAGTGGTTTTGCAACACTAACACAAGTGCGAAAAGTGGTTTTTCAACACTAACACAAGTGCGCAAAGTGTTTTTTCCACACTAATACAAGTGCAAAAGTGGTTTCCTGCACCAACACAAGTGCGAAAAGTGGTTTTTCAACACTAACACAAGTGCGAAAAGTGGTTTTTCAACACTAACACAAGTGCGAAAAGTTGTTTTTCAACACTATCACAAGTGCAAAAAGTGTTTTTTCCACACTAATACAAATGCAAAAGTGGTTTCCTGCACCAACACAAGTGCAAAAAGTTGTTTTTCAACACTAACACAAGTGCGAAAAGTGGTTTTTCAACACTAACACAAGTGCGAAAAGTGGTTTTTCCACACTAATACAAGTGCAAAAGTGTTTTTTCCACACTAATACACGTGCAAAAGTGGTTTCCTGCACCAACACAAGTGCGAAAAGTGGTTTTTCAACACTAACACAAGTGCGAAAAGTGGTTTTTCAACACTAACACAAGTGCGAAAAGTGGTTTTTCAACACTATCAGAAGTGCAAAAAGTGTTTTTTCCACACTAATACAAATGCCAAAGTGGTTTCCTGCACCAACACAAGTGCAAAAAGTTGTTTTTCAACACCAACACAAGTGCGAAAAGTGGTTTTTCAACACTAACACAAGTGCGAAAAGTGGTTTTTCAACACTATCACAAGTGGAAAAAGTGTTTTTCCACACTAATACAAGTGCAAAAGTGGTTTCCTGCACCAACACAAGTGCGAAAAATGGTTTTGCAACACTAACACAAGTGCAAAAAGTGGTTTTGCAACACTAACACAAGTGCGAAAAGTGGTTTTCAACAATAACACAAGTGCGAAAAGTGTTTTTTCCACACTAATACAAGTGCAAAAGTGGTTTCCTGCACCAACACAAGTGCGAAAAGTGGTTTTTCAACACTAACACAAGTGCGAAAAGTTGTTTTTCAACACTAACACAAGTGCGGAAAGTGGTTTTTCAACACTAACACAACTGCGAAAAGTGGTTTTTCAACACTAACACAAGTGCGAAAAGTGGTTTTTCAACACTATCACAAGTGCAAAAAGTGTTTTTTCCACACTAATACAAGTGCAAAAGTGGTTTCCTGCACCAACACAAGTGCGAAAAGTGGTTTTTCAACACTAACACAAGTGCGAAAAGTGGTTTTTCAACACTAACACAAGTGCGAAACGTGGTTTTTCAACACTAACACAAGTGCGAAAAGTGTTTTTTCCACACTAATACAAGTGCAAAAGTGGTTTCCTGCACCAACACAAGTGCGAAAAGTGGTTTTTCAACACTAACACAAGTGCGAAAAGTGGTTTTTCAACTCTAACACAAGTGCGAAAAGTTGTTTTTCAACACTATCACAAGTGCAAAAAGTGTTTTTTCCACACTAATACAAATGCAAAAGTGGTTTCCTGCACCAACACAAGTGCAAAAAGTTGTTTTTCAACACTAACACAAGTGCGAAAAGTGGTTTTTCAACACTAACACAAGTGCGAAAAGTGGTTTTTCCACACTAATACAAGTGCAAAAGTGGTTTCCTGCACCAACACAAGTGCGAAAAGTGGTTTTTCAACACTAACACGAGTGCGAAAAGTGGTTTTTCAACACTATCACAAGTGCAAAAAGTGTTTTTTCCACACTAATACAAGTGCAAAAGTGGTTTCCTGCACCAACACAAGTGCGAAAAGTGGTTTTTCAACACTAACACAAGTGCGAAAAGTGGTTTTTCAACACTAACACAAGTGCGAAAAGTGGTTTTTCCACACTAATACAAGTGCAAAAGTGTTTTTTCCACACTAATACACGTGCAAAAGTGGTTTCCTGCACCAACACAAGTGCGAAAAGTGGTTTTTCAACACTAACACAAGTGCGAAAAGTGGTTTTTCAACACTAACACAAGTGCGAAAAGTGGTTTTTCAACACTATCAGAAGTGCAAAAAGTGTTTTTTCCACACTAATACAAATGCCAAAGTGGTTTCCTGCACCAACACAAGTGCAAAAAGTTGTTTTTCAACACTAACACAAGTGCGAAAAGTGGTTTTTCAACACTAACACAAGTGCGAAAAGTGGTTTTTCCACACTAATACAAGTGCAAAAGTGTTTTTTCCACACTAATACACGTGCAAAAGTGGTTTCCTGCACCAACACAAGTGCGAAAAGTGGTTTTTCAACACTAACACAAGTGCGAAAAGTGGTTTTTCAACACTAACACAAGTGCGAAAAGTGGTTTTTCAACACTATCAGAAGTGCAAAAAGTGTTTTTTCCACACTAATACAAATGCCAAAGTGGTTTCCTGCACCAACACAAGTGCAAAAAGTTGTTTTTCAACACCAACACAAGTGCGAAAAGTGGTTTTTCAACACTAACACAAGTGCGAAAAGTGGTTTTTCAACACTATCACAAGTGGAAAAAGTGTTTTTCCACACTAATACAAGTGCAAAAGTGGTTTCCTGCACCAACACAAGTGCGAAAAATGGTTTTGCAACACTAACACAAGTGCAAAAAGTGGTTTTGCAACACTAACACAAGTGCGAAAAGTGGTTTTCAACAATAACACAAGTGCGAAAAGTGTTTTTTCCACACTAATACAAGTGCAAAAGTGGTTTCCTGCACCAACACAAGTGCGAAAAGTGGTTTTTCAACACTAACACAAGTGCGAAAAGTTGTTTTTCAACACTAACACAAGTGCGGAAAGTGGTTTTTCAACACTAACACAACTGCGAAAAGTGGTTTTTCAACACTAACACAAGTGCGAAAAGTGGTTTTTCAACACTATCACAAGTGCAAAAAGTGTTTTTTCCACACTAATACAAGTGCAAAAGTGGTTTCCTGCACCAACACAAGTGCGAAAAGTGGTTTTTCAACACTAACACAAGTGCGAAAAGTGGTTTTTCAACACTAACACAAGTGCGAAACGTGGTTTTTCAACACTAACACAAGTGCGAAAAGTGTTTTTTCCACACTAATACAAGTGCAAAAGTGGTTTCCTGCACCAACACAAGTGCGAAAAGTGGTTTTTCAACACTAACACAAGTGCGAAAAGTGGTTTTTCAACTCTAACACAAGTGCGAAAAGTTGTTTTTCAACACTATCACAAGTGCAAAAAGTGTTTTTTCCACACTAATACAAATGCAAAAGTGGTTTCCTGCACCAACACAAGTGCAAAAAGTTGTTTTTCAACACTAACACAAGTGCGAAAAGTGGTTTTTCAACACTAACACAAGTGCGAAAAGTGGTTTTTCCACACTAATACAAGTGCAAAAGTGGTTTCCTGCACCAACACAAGTGCGAAAAGTGGTTTTTCAACACTAACACGAGTGCGAAAAGTGGTTTTTCAACACTATCACAAGTGCAAAAAGTGTTTTTTCCACACTAATACAAGTGCAAAAGTGGTTTCCTGCACCAACACAAGTGCGAAAAGTGGTTTTTCAACACTAACACAAGTGCGAAAAGTGGTTTTTCAACACTATCACAAGTGCAAAAAGTGTTTTTTCCACACTAATACAAGTGCAAAAGTGGTTTCCTGCACCAACACAAGTGCGAAAAGTGGTTTTGCAACACTAACACAAGTGCGAAAAGTGGTTTTGCAACACTAACACAAGTGCGAAAAGTGGTTTTCAACACTAACACAAGTGCGAAAAGTGTTTTTTCCACACTAATACAAGTGCAAAAGTGGTTTTCTGCACCAACACAAGTGCGAAAAGTGGTTTTTAACACTAACACAAGTGCGAAAAGTTGTTTTTCAACACTAACACAAGTGCGAAAAGTGGTTTTTCAACACTAACACAAGTGCGAAAAGTGGTTTTTCCACACTAATACAAGGGCAAAAGTGGTTTCCTGCACCAACACAAGTGCGAAAAGTGGTTTTTCAACACTAACACGAGTGCGAAAAGTGGTTTTTCAACACTATCACAAGTGCAAAAAGTGTTTTTTCCACACTAATACAAGTGCAAAAGTGGTTTCCTGCACCAACACAAGTGCGAAAAGTGGTTTTTCAACACTAACACAAGTGCGAAAAGTGGTTTTTCAACACTATCACAAGTGCAAAAAGTGTTTTTTCCACACTAATACAAGTGCAAAAGTGGTTTCCTGCACCAACACAAGTGCGAAAAGTGGTTTTGCAACACTAACACAAGTGCGAAAAGTGGTTTTGCAACACTAACACAAGTGCGAAAAGTGGTTTTTCAACACTAACACAAGTGCGCAAAGTGTTTTTTCCACACTAATACAAGTGCAAAAGTGGTTTCCTGCACCAACACAAGTGCGAAAAGTGGTTTTTCAACACTAACACAAGTGCGAAAAGTGGTTTTTCAACACTAACACAAGTGCGAAAAGTTGTTTTTCAACACTATCACAAGTGCAAAAAGTGTTTTTTCCACACTAATACAAATGCAAAAGTGGTTTCCTGCACCAACACAAGTGCAAAAAGTTGTTTTTCAACACTAACACAAGTGCGAAAAGTGGTTTTTCAACACTAACACAAGTGCGAAAAGTGGTTTTTCCACACTAATACAAGTGCAAAAGTGTTTTTTCCACACTAATACACGTGCAAAAGTGGTTTCCTGCACCAACACAAGTGCGAAAAGTGGTTTTTCAACACTAACACAAGTGCGAAAAGTGGTTTTTCAACACTAACACAAGTGCGAAAAGTGGTTTTTCAACACTATCAGAAGTGCAAAAAGTGTTTTTTCCACACTAATACAAATGCCAAAGTGGTTTCCTGCACCAACACAAGTGCAAAAAGTTGTTTTTCAACACCAACACAAGTGCGAAAAGTGGTTTTTCAACACTAACACAAGTGCGAAAAGTGGTTTTTCAACACTATCACAAGTGGAAAAAGTGTTTTTCCACACTAATACAAGTGCAAAAGTGGTTTCCTGCACCAACACAAGTGCGAAAAATGGTTTTGCAACACTAACACAAGTGCAAAAAGTGGTTTTGCAACACTAACACAAGTGCGAAAAGTGGTTTTCAACAATAACACAAGTGCGAAAAGTGTTTTTTCCACACTAATACAAGTGCAAAAGTGGTTTCCTGCACCAACACAAGTGCGAAAAGTGGTTTTTCAACACTAACACAAGTGCGAAAAGTTGTTTTTCAACACTAACACAAGTGCGGAAAGTGGTTTTTCAACACTAACACAACTGCGAAAAGTGGTTTTTCAACACTAACACAAGTGCGAAAAGTGGTTTTTCAACACTATCACAAGTGCAAAAAGTGTTTTTTCCACACTAATACAAGTGCAAAAGTGGTTTCCTGCACCAACACAAGTGCGAAAAGTGGTTTTTCAACACTAACACAAGTGCGAAAAGTGGTTTTTCAACACTAACACAAGTGCGAAACGTGGTTTTTCAACACTAACACAAGTGCGAAAAGTGTTTTTTCCACACTAATACAAGTGCAAAAGTGGTTTCCTGCACCAACACAAGTGCGAAAAGTGGTTTTTCAACACTAACACAAGTGCGAAAAGTGGTTTTTCAACTCTAACACAAGTGCGAAAAGTTGTTTTTCAACACTATCACAAGTGCAAAAAGTGTTTTTTCCACACTAATACAAATGCAAAAGTGGTTTCCTGCACCAACACAAGTGCAAAAAGTTGTTTTTCAACACTAACACAAGTGCGAAAAGTGGTTTTTCAACACTAACACAAGTGCGAAAAGTGGTTTTTCCACACTAATACAAGTGCAAAAGTGGTTTCCTGCACCAACACAAGTGCGAAAAGTGGTTTTTCAACACTAACACGAGTGCGAAAAGTGGTTTTTCAACACTATCACAAGTGCAAAAAGTGTTTTTTCCACACTAATACAAGTGCAAAAGTGGTTTCCTGCACCAACACAAGTGCGAAAAGTGGTTTTTCAACACTAACACAAGTGCGAAAAGTGGTTTTTCAACACTATCACAAGTGCAAAAAGTGTTTTTTCCACACTAATACAAGTGCAAAAGTGGTTTCCTGCACCAACACAAGTGCGAAAAGTGGTTTTGCAACACTAACACAAGTGCGAAAAGTGGTTTTGCAACACTAACACAAGTGCGAAAAGTGGTTTTCAACACTAACACAAGTGCGAAAAGTGTTTTTTCCACACTAATACAAGTGCAAAAGTGGTTTTCTGCACCAACACAAGTGCGAAAAGTGGTTTTTAACACTAACACAAGTGCGAAAAGTTGTTTTTCAACACTAACACAAGTGCGAAAAGTGGTTTTTCAACACTAACACAAGTGCGAAAAGTGGTATTTCAACACTAACACAAGTGCGAAAAGTGGTTTTTCCACACTAATACAAGTGCAAAAGTGGTTTCCTGCACCAACACAAGTGCGAAAAGTGGTTTTTCAACACTAACACAAGTGCGAAAAGTGGTTTTTCAACACTAACACAACTGCGAAAAGTGGTTTTTCAACACTAACACAAGTGCGAAAAGTGTTTTTTCCACACTAATACAAGTGCAAAAAGTGGTTTTTCAACACTATCACAAGTGCAAAAAGTGTTTTTTCCACACTAATACAAGTGCAAAAGTGGTTACCTGCACCAACACAGGTGCGAAAAGTGGTTTTTCAACACTAACACAAGTGCGAAAAGTGGTTTTTCAACACTAACACAAGTGCGAAAAGTGGTTTTGCAACACTAACACAAGTGCGAAAAGTGGTTTTGCAACACTAACACAAGTGCGAAAAGTGGTTTTCAACACTAACACAAGTGCGAAAAGTGTTTTTTCCACACTAATACAAGTGCAAAAGTGGTTTCCTGCACCAACACAAGTGCGAAAAGTGGTTTTTCAACACTAACACAAGTGCGAAAAGTTGTTTTTCAACACTAACACAAGTGCGAAAAGTGGTTTTTCAACACTAACACAACTGCGCAAAGTGGTTTTTCAACACTAACACAAGTGCGAAAAGTGTTTTTTCCACACTAATACAAGTGCAAAAGTGGTTTCCTGCAGCAACACAAGTGCGAAAAGTGGTTTTTCAACACTAACACAAGTGCGAAAAGTGGTTTTTCAACACTAACACAAGTGCGAAAAGTGGTTTTTCAACACTATCACAAGTGCAAAAAGTGTTTTTTCCACAGTAATACAAGTGCAAAAGTGGTTACCTGCACCAACACATGTGCGAAAAGTGGTTTTTCAACACTAACACAAGTGCGAAAAGTGGTTTTTCAACACTATCACAAGTGCAAAAAGTGTTTTTTCCACACTAATACAAGTGCAAAAGTGGTTTCCTGCACCAACACAAGTGCGAAAAGTGGTTTTTCAACACTAACACAAGTGAGAAAAGTGGTTTTTCAACACTAACACAAGTGCGAAAAGTGGTTTTTCAACACTAACACAAGTGCGAAAAGTGTTTTTTCCACACTAATACAAGTGCAAAAGTGGTTTCCTGCACCAACACAAGTGCGAAAAGTGGTTTTTCAACACTAACACAAGTGCGAAAAGTGGTTTTTCAACACTAACACAAGTGCGAAAAGTTGTTTTTCAACACTATCACAAGTGCAAAAAGTGTTTTTTCCACACTAATACAAATGCAAAAGTGGTTTCCTGCACCAACACAAGTGCAAAAAGTTGTTTTTCAACACTAACACAAGTGCGAAAAGTGGTTTTTCAACACTAACACAAGTGCGAAAAGTGTTTTTGCCACACTAATACAAGTGCAAAAGTGGTTTCCTGCACCAACACAAGTGCGAAAAGTGGTTTTTCAACACTAACACGAGTGCGAAAAGTGGTTTTTCAACACTATCACAAGTGCAAAAAGTGTTTTTTCCACACTAATACAAGTGCAAAAGTGGTTTCCTGCACCAACACAAGTGCGAAAAGTGGTTTTTCAACACTAACACAAGTGCGAAAAGTGGTTTTTCAACACTATCACAAGTGCAAAAAGTGTTTTTTCCACACTAATACAAGTGCAAAAGTGGTTTCCTGCACCAACACAAGTGCGAAAAGTGGTTTTGCAACACTAACACAAGTGCAAAAAGTGGTTTTGCAACACTAACACAAGTGCGAAAAGTGGTTTTCAACACTAACACAAGTGCGAAAAGTGTTTTTTCCACACTAATACAAGTGCAAAAGTGGTTTTCTGCACCAACACAAGTGCGAAAAGTGGTTTTTAACACTAACACAAGTGCGAAAAGTTGTTTTTCAACACTAACACAAGTGCGAAAAGTGGTTTTTCAACACTAACACAAGTGCGAAAAGTGGTATTTCAACACTAACACAAGTGCGAAAAGTGGTTTTTCCACACTAATACAAGTGCAAAAGTGGTTTCCTGCACCAACACAAGTGCGAAAAGTGGTTTTTCAACACTAACACAAGTGCGAAAAGTGGTTTTTCAACACTAACACAACTGCGAAAAGTGGTTTTTCAACACTAACACAAGTGCGAAAAGTGTTTTTTCCACACTAATACAAGTGCGAAAAGTGGTTTTTCAACACTATCACAAGTGAAAAAAGTGTTTTTTCCACACTAATACAAGTGCAAAAGTGGTTACCTGCACCAACACAGGTGCGAAAAGTCGTTTTTCAACACTAACACAAGTGTGAAAAGTGGTTTTTCAACACTATCACAAGTGCAAAAAGTGTTTTTTCCACACTAATACAAGTGCAAAAGTGGTTTCCTGCACCAACACAAGTGCGAAAAGTGGTTTTTCAACACTAACACAAGTGTGAAAAGTGGTTTTTCAACACTAACACAAGTGCGAAAAGTGGTTTTTCAACACTAACACAAGTGCGAAAAGTGTTTTTTCCACACTAATACAAGTGCAAAAGTGGTTTCCTGCACCAACACAAGTGCGAAAAGTGGTTTTTCAACACTAACACAAGTGCGAAAAGTGGTTTCTCAACACTAACACAAGTGCGAAAAGTGGTTTTTCAACACTATCACAAGTGCAAAAAGAGTTGTTTCCACACTAATACAAGTGCAAAAGTGGTTTCCTGCACCAACACAAGTGGGAAAAGTGGTTTTTCCACACTAATACAAGTGCAAAAGTGGTTTCCTGCACCAATACAAGTGCGAAAAGTGGTTTTTCAACACTAACACAAGTGCGAAAAGTGGTTTTTCAACACTAACACAAGTGCGAAAAGTGGTTTTTCAACACTATCACAAGTGCAAAAAGTGTTTTTTCCTCACTAATACAAATGCAAAAGTGGTTTCCTGCACCAACACAAGTGCAAAAAGTTGTTTTTCAACACTAACACAAGTGCGAAAAGTGGTTTTTCAACACTAACACAAGTGCGAAAAGTGGTTTTTCCACACTAATACAAGTGCAAAAGTGGTTTCCTGCACCAACACAAGTGCGAAAAGTGGTTTTTCAACACTAACACGAGTGCGAAAAGTGGTTTTTCAACACTATCACAAGTGCAAAAAGTGTTTTTTCCACACTAATACAAGTGCAAAAGTGGTTTCCTGCACCAACACAAGTGCGAAAAGTGGTTTTTCAACACTAACACAAGTGCAAAAAGTGGTTTTTCAACAATATCACAAGTGCAAAAAGTGTTTTTTCCACACTAATACAAGTGCAAAAGTGGTTTCCTGCACCAACACAAGTGCGAAAAGTAGTTTTGCAACACTAACACAAGTGCGAAAAGTGGTTTTGCAACACTAACACAAGTGCGAAAAGTGGTTTTCAACACTAACAACACAAGTGCGAAAAGTGTTTTTTCCACACTAATACAAGTGCAAAAGTGGTTTCCTGCACCAACACAAGTGCGAAAAGTGGTTTTTCAACACTAACACAAGTGCGAAAAGTTGTTTTTCAACACTAACACAAGTGCGAAAAGTGGTTTTTCAACACTAACACAACTGCGAAAAGTGGTTTTTCAACACTAACACAAGTGCGAAAAGTGTTTTTTCCACACTAATACAAGCGCAAAAGTGGTTTCCTGCAGCAACACAAGTGCGAAAAGTGGTTTTTCAACACTAACACAAGTGCGAAAAGTGGTTTTTCAACACTATCACAAGTGCAAAAAGTGTTTTTTCCACACTAATACAAGTGCAAAAGTGGTTTCCTGCACCAACACAAGTGCGAAAAGTGGTTTTGCAACACTAACACAAGTGCGAAAAGTGGTTTTGCAACACTAACACAAGTGCGAAAAGTGGTTTTCAACACTAACACAAGTGCGAAAAGTGTTTTTTCCACACTAATACAAGTGCAAAAGTGGTTTCCTGCACCAACATAAGTGCGAAAAGTGGTTTTTCAACACTAACACAAGTGCGAAAAGTTGTTTTTCAACACTAACACAAGTGCAAAAAGTGGTTTTTCAACACTAACACAACTGCCAAAAGTGGTTTTTCAACACTAACACAAGTGCGAGAAGTGTTTTTTCCACACTAATACAAGTGCAAAGGTGGTTTCCTGCAGCAACACAAGTGCGAAAAGTGGTTTTTCAACACTAACACAAGTGCGAAAAGTGGTTTTTCAACACTAACACAAGTGCGAAAAGTGGTTTTTCAACACTATCACAAGTGCAAAAAGTGTTTTTTCCACACTAATACAAGTGCAAAAGTGGTTAGCTGCACCAACACAAGTGCGAAAAGTGGTTTTTCAACACTAACACAAGTGCGAAAAGTGGTTTTTCAAACACTATCACAAGTGCAAAAAGTGTTTTTTCCACACTAATACAAGTGCAAAAGTGGTTTCCTGCACCAACACAAGTGCAAAAGTGGTTACATGCACCAACACAAGTGCGAAAAGTGGTTTTTCAACACTAACACAAGTGCGAAAAGTGGTTTTTCAACACTATCACAAGTGCAAAAAGTGTTTTTTCCACACTAATACAAGTGCAAAAGTGGTTTCCTGCACCCAACACAAGTGCGAAAAGTGGTTTTTCAACACTAACACAAGTGCGAAAAGTGGTTTTTCAACACTAACACAAGTGCGAAAAGTGGTTTTTCAACACTAACACAAGTGCGAAAAGTGTTTTTTCCACACTAATACAAGTGCAAAAGTGGTTTCCTGCACTAACACAAGTGCGAAAAGTGGTTTTTCAACACTAACACAAGTGCGAAAAGTGGTTTTTCAACACTATCACAAGTGCAAAAAGTGTTTTTTCCACACTAATACAAGTGCAAAAGTGGTTTCCTGCACCAACACAAGTGCGAAAAGTGGTTTTTCAACACTAACACAAGTGCGAAAAGTGGTTTTTCAACACTAACACAAGTGCGAAAGTGGTTTCCTGCACCAACACAAGTGCGAAAAGTGGTTTTTCAACACTAACACAAGTGCGAAAAGTGGTTTTTCCACACTAATACAAGTGCAAAAGTGGTTTCCTGCACCAACACAAGTGCGAAAAGTGGTTTTTCAACACCAACACAAGTGCGAAAAGTTGTTTTTCAACACTATCACAAGTGCAAAAAGTGTTTCTTCCACACTAACACAAGTGAAAAAGTGGTTTCCTGCACCAACACAAGTGCGAAAAGTGGTTTTTCAACACTAACACAAGTGCGAAAAGTGGTTTTTCAACACTAACACAAGTGCGAAAAGTGATTTTTCCACACTAATACAAGTGCAAAAGTGGTTTCCTGCACCAACACAAGTGCTAAAAGTGGTTTTTCAACACTAACACAAGTGCGAAAAGTGGTTTTTCAACACTATCACAAGTGCAAAAAGTGTTTTTTCCACACTAATACAAGTGCAAAAGTGGTTTCCTGCACCAACACAAGTGCGAAAAGTGGTTTTTCAACACTAACACAAGTGCGAAAAGTGGTTTTTCAACACTAACACAACTGCGAAAAGTGGTTTTTCAACACTAACACAAGTGCGAAAAGTGTTTTTTCCACACTAATGCAAGTGCAAAAGTGGTTTCCTGCACCAACACAAGTGCGAAAAGTGGTTTTTCAACACTAACACAAGTGTGAAAAGTGGTTTTTCAACACTAACACAAGTGCGAAAAGTGGTTTTTCAACACTATCACAAGTGCAAAAAAGTGTTTTTTCCACACTAATACAAATGCAAAAGTGGTTTCCTGCACCAACACAAGTGCAAAAAGTTGTTTTTCAACACTAACACGAGTGCGAAAAGTGGTTTTTCAACACTATCACAAGTGCAAAAAGTGTTTTTTCCACACTAATACAAGTGCAAAAGTGGTTTCCTGCACCAACACAAGTGCGAAAAGTGGTTTTTCAACACTAACACAAGTGCGAAAAGTGGTTTTTCAACACTATCACAAGTGCAGAAAGTGTTTTTTCCACACTAATACAAGTGCAAAAGTGGTTTCCTGCACCAACACAAGTACGAAAAGTGGTTTTGCAACACTAACACAAGTGCGAAAAGTGGTTTTGCAACACTAACACAAGTGCGAAAAGTGGTTTTCAACACTAACACAAGTGCGAAAAGTGTTTTTTCCACACTAGTACAAGTGCAAAAGTGGTTTCCTGCACCAACACAAGTGCGAAAAGTGGTTTTTCAACACTAACACAAGTGCGAAAAGTTGTTTTTCAACACTAACACAAGTGCGAAAAGTGGTTTTTCAACACTAACACAAGTGCGAAAAGTGGTTTTTCAACACTAACACAAGTGCGAAAAGTGTTTTTTCCACACTAATACAACTACAAAAGAGGTTTCCTGCAGCAACACAAGTGCGAAAAGTGGTTTTTCAACACTAACACAAGTGCGAAAAGTGGTTTTTCAACACTAACACAAGTGCAAAAAGTGATTTTTCAACACTATCACAAGTGCAAAAAGTGTTTTTTCCACACTAATACAAGTGCAAAAGTGGTTACCTGCACCAACACAAGTGCGAAAAGTGGTTTTTCAACACTAACACAAGTGCGAAAAGTGGTTTTTCAACACTATCACAAGTGCAAAAAGTGTTTTTTCCACACTAATACAAGTGCAAAAGTGGTTTCCTGCACCAACACAAGTGCGAAAAGTGGTTTTTCAACACTAATACAAGTGCGAAAAGTGGTTTTTCAACACTAACACAAGTGCGAAAAGTGGTTTTTCAACACTAACACAAGTGCGAAAAGTGGTTTTTCAACACTAACACAAGTGCGAAAAGTGGTATTTCAACACTAACACAACTGCGAAAAGTGGTTTTTCCACACTAATACAAGTGCAAAAGTGGTTTCCTGCACCAACACAAGTGCGAAAAGTGGTTTTTCAACACTAACACAAGTGCGAAAAGTGGTTTTTCAACACTAACACAACTGCTAAAAGTGGTTTTTCAACACTAACACAAGTGCGAAAAGTGTTTTTTCCACACTAATACAAGTGCAAAAGTGGTTTCCTGCACCAACACAAGTGCGAAAAGTGGTTTTTCAACACTAACACAAGTGCGAAAAGTGGTTTTTCAACACTAACACAAGTGCGAAAAGTGGTTTTTCAACACTATCACAAGTGCAAAAAGTGTTTTTTCCACACTAATACGAATGCAAAAGTGGTTTCCTGCACCAACACAAGTGCAAAAAGTTGTTTTTCAACACCACACAAGTGCGAAAAGTGGTTTTTCAACACTAACACAAGTGCGAAAAGTGGTTTTTCCACACTAATACAAGTGCAAAAGTGGTTTCCTGCACCAACACAAGTGCGAAAAGTGGTTTTTCAACACTAACACGAGTGCGAAAAGTGGTTTTTCAACACTACCACAAGTGCAAAAAGTGTTTTTTCCACACTAATACAAGTGCAAAAGTGGTTTCCTGCACCAACATAAGTGCGAAAAGTGGTTTTTCAACACTAACACAAGTGCGAAAAGTGGTTTTTCAACACTAACACAAGTGCGAAAAGTGGTTTTTCAACACTAACACAAGTGCGAAAAGTGGTTTTTCAACACTAACACAAGTGCGAAAAGTGGTTTTTCAACACTATCACAAGTGCAAAAAGTGTTTTTGCCACACTAATACAAGTGCAAAAGTGGTTTCCTGCACCAACACAAGTGCGAAAAGTGGTTTTTCAACACTAACACAAGTGCGAAAAGTGGTTTTTCAACACTAACACAAGTGCGAAAAGTGGTTTTTCAACACTAACACAAGTGCAAAAAGTGTTTTTTCAACACTAATACAAGTGCAAAAGTGGTTTCCTGCACCAACACAAGTGCAAAAAGTTGTTTTTCAACACCAACACAAGTGCGAAAAGTGGTTTTTCAACACTAACACAAGTGCGAAAAGTGGTTTTTCCACACTAATACAAGTGCAAAAGTGGTTTCCTGCACCAACACAAGTGCGAAAAGTGGTTTTTCAACACTAACACGAGTGCGAAAAGTGGTTTTTCAACACTAACACAAGTGCGAAAAGTGGTTTTTCCACACTAATACAAATGCAAAAGTGGTTTCCTGCACCAACACAAGTGCGAAAAGTGGTTTTTCAACACTAACACGAGTGCGAAAAGTGGTTTTTCAACACTACCACAAGTGCAAAAAGTGTTTTTTCCACACTAATACAAGTGCAAAAGTGGTTTCCTGCACCAACACAAGTACGAAAAGTGGTTTTGCAACACTAACACAAGTGCGAAAAGAGGTTTTGCAACACTAACACAAGTGCGAAAAGTGGTTTTCAACACTAACACAAGTGCGAAAAGTGTTTTTTCCACACTAATACAAGTGCAAAAGTGGTTTCCTGCACCAACACAAGTGCGAAAAGTGGTTTTTCAACACTAACACAAGTGCGAAAAGTTGTTTTTCAACACTATCACAAGTGCGAAAAGTGGTTTTTCAACACTAACACAACTGCGAAAAGTGGTTTTTCAACACTAACACAAGTGCGAAAAGTGTTTTTTCCACACTAATACAAGTGCAAAAGTGGTTTCCTGCAGCAACACAAGTGCGAAAAGTGGTTTTTCAACACTAACACAAGTGCGAAAAGTGGTTTTTCAACACTAACACAAGTGCGAAAAGTGGTTTTTCAACACTATCACAAGTGCAAAAAGTGTTTTTTCCACACTAATACAAGTGCAAAAGTGGTTACCTGCACCAACACAAGTGCGAAAAGTGGTTTTTCAACACTAACACAAGTGCGAAAAGTCGTTTTTCAACACTATCACAAGTGCAAAAAGTGTTTTTTCCACACTAATACAAGTGCAAAAGTGGTTTCCTGCACCAACACAAGTGCGAAAAGTGGTTTTTCAACACTAATACAAGTGCGAAAAGTGGTTTTTCATCACTAACACAAGTGCGAAAAGTGGTTTTTCAACACTAACACAAGTGCGAAAAGTGGTTTTTCAACACTAACACAAGTGCGAAAAGTGTTTTTTCCACACTAATACAAGTGCAAAAGTGGATTCCTGCACTAACACAAGTGCGAAAAGTGGTTTTTCAACACTAACACAAGCGCGAAAAGTGGTTTTTCAACACTATCACAAGTGCAAAAAGTGTTTTTTCCACACTAATACAAGTGCAAAAGTGGTTTCCTGCACCAACACAAGTGCGAAAAGTGGTTTTTCAACACTAACACAAGTGCGAAAAGTGGTTTTTCAACACTAACACAAGTGCGAAAAGTGGTTTTTCCACACTAATACAAGTGCAAAAGTGGTTACCTGCACCAACACAAGTGCGAAAAGTGGTTTTTCAACACTAACACAAGTGCGAAAAGTGGTTGTTCAACACTAACACAAGTGCAAAAAGTGTTTTTTCCACACTAATACAAGTGCAAAAGTGGTTTCCTGCACCAACACAAGTGCGAAAAGTGGTTTTTCAACACTAACACAAGTGCGAAAAGTGGTTTTGCAACACTAACACAAGTGCGAAAAGTGGTTTTCAACACTAACACAAGTGCGAAAAGTGTTTTTTCCACACTAGTACAAGTGCAAAAGTGGTTTCCTGCACCAACACAAGTGCGAAAAGTGGTTTTTCAACACTAACACAAGTGCGAAAAGTTGTTTTTCAACACTAACACAAGTGCGAAAAGTGGTTTTTCAACACTAACACAACTGCGAAAAGTGGTTTTTCAACACTAACACAAGTGTGAAAAGTGTTTTTTCCACACTAATACAAGTGCAAAAGTGGTTTCCTGCACCAACACAAGTGCGAAAAGTGGTTTTTCAACACTAATACAAGTGCGAAAAGTGGTTTTTCATCACTAACACAAGTGCGAAAAGTGGTTTTTCAACACTAACACAAGTGCGAAAAGTGTTTTTTCCACACTAATACAAGTGCAAAAGTGGATTCCTGCACTAACACAAGTGCGAAAAGTGGTTTTTCAACACTAACACAAGCGCGAAAAGTGGTTTTTCAACACTATCACAAGTGCAAAAAGTGTTTTTTCCACACTAATACAAGTGCAAAAGTGGTTTCCTGCACCAACACAAGTGCGAAAAGTGGTTTTTCAACACTAACACAAGTGCGAAAAGTGGTTTTTCAACACTAACACAAGTGCGAAAAGTGGTTTTTCCACACTAATACAAGTGCAAAAGTGGTTACCTGCACCAACACAAGTGCGAAAAGTGGTTTTTCAACACTAACACAAGTGCGAAAAGTGGTTGTTCAACACTAACACAAGTGCAAAAAGTGTTTTTTCCACACTAATACAAGTGCAAAAGTGGTTTGCTGCACCAACACAAGTGCGAAAAGTGGTTTTTCAACACTAACACAAGTGCGAAAAGTGGTTTTGCAACACTAACACAAGTGCGAAAAGTGGTTTTCAACACTAACACAAGTGCGAAAAGTGTTTTTTCCACACTAGTACAAGTGCAAAAGTGGTTTCCTGCACCAACACAAGTGCGAAAAGTGGTTTTTCAACACTAACACAAGTGCGAAAAGTTGTTTTTCAACACTAACACAAGTGCGAAAAGTGGTTTTTCAACACTAACACAACTGCGAAAAGTGGTTTTTCAACACTAACACAAGTGCGAAAAGTGTTTTTCCACACTAATACAAGTGCAAAAGTGGTTTCCTGCAGCAACACAAGTGCGAAAAGTGGTTTTTCAACACTAACACAAGTGCGAAAAGTGGTTTTTCAACACTAACACAAGTGCGAAAAGTGGTTTTTCAACACTATCACAAGTGCAAAAAGTGTTTTTTCCACACTAATACAAGTGCAAAAGTGGTTACCTGCACCAACACAAGTGCGAAAAGTGGTTTTTCAACACTAACACAAGTGCGAAAAGTGGTTTTTCAACACTATCACAAGTGCAAAAAGTGTTTTTTCCACACTAATACAAGTGCAAAAGTGGTTTCCTGCACCAACACAAGTGCGAAAAGTAGTTTTTCAACACTAATACAAGTGCGAAAAGTGGTTTTTCAACACTAACACAAGTGCGAAAAGTGGTTTTTCAACACTAACACAAGTGTGAAAAGTGGTTTTTCAACACTAACACAAGTGCGAAAAGTGGTATTTCAACACTAACACAAGTGCGAAAAGTGGTTTTTCCACACTAATACAAGTGCAAAAGTGGTTTCCTGCACCAACACAAGTGCGAAAAGTGGTTTTTCAACACTAACACAAGTGCGAAAATTGGTTTTTCAACACTAACACAACTGCGAAAAGTGGTTTTTCAACACTAACACAAGTGCGAAAAGTGTTTTTTCCACACTAATACAAGTGCAAAAGTGGTTTCCTGCACCAACACAAGTGCGAAAAGTGGTTTTTCAACACTAACACAAGTGCGAAAAGTGGTTTTTCAACACTAACACATGTGCGAAAAGTGGTTTTTCAACACTATCACAAGTGCAAAAAGTGTTTTTTCCACACTAATACAAATGCAAAAGTGGTTTCCTGCACCAACACAAGTGCAAAAAGTTGTTTTTCAACACCAACACAAGTGCGAAAAGTGGTTTTTCAACACTAACACAAGTGCGAAAAGTGGTTTTTCCACACTAATACAAGTGCAAAAGTGGTTTCCTGCACCAACACAAGTGCGAAAAGTGGTTTTTCAACACTAACACAAGTGCAAAAAGTGGGTTTTCAACACTAACACAAGTGCGAAAAGTGGTTTTCCACACTAATACAAGTGCAAAAGTGGTTTCCTGCACCAACACAACTGCGAAAAGTGGTTTTTCAACACAACACAAGTGCGAAAAGTTGTTTTTCAACACTATCACAAGTGCAAAAAGTGTTTTTCCACACTAACACAAGTGCAAAAGTGGTTTCCTGCACCAACACAAGTGCGAAAAGTGGTTTTTCAACACTAACACAAGTGCGAAAAGTGGTTTTTCAACACTAACACAAGTGCGAAAAGTGATTTTTCCACACTAATACAAGTGCAAAAGTGGTTTCCTGCACCAACACAAGTGCGAAAAGTGGTTTTTCAACACTAACACAAGTGCGAAAAGTGGTTTTTCAACACTATCACAAGTGCAAAAAGTGTTTTTTCCACACTAATACAAGTGCAAAAGTGGTTTCCTGCACCAACACAAGTGCGAAAAGTGGTTTTTCAACACTAACACAAGTGCGAAAAGTGGTTTTTCAACACTAACACAACTGCGAAAAGTGGTTTTTCAACACTAACACAAGTGCGAAAAGTGTTTTTTTCCACACTAATACAAGTGCAAAAGTGGTTTCCTGCACCAACACAAGTGCGAAAAGTGGTTTTTCAACACTAACACAAGTGTGAAAAGTGGTTTTTCAACACTAACACAAGTGCGAAAAGTGGTTTTTCAACACTAACACAAGTGCAAAAAGTGTTTTTTCCACACTAATACAAATGCAAAAGTGGTTTCCTGCACCAACACAAGTGCAAAAAGTTGTTTTTCAACACTAACACAAGTGCGAAAAGTGGTTTTTCAACACTAACACAAGTGCGAAAAGTGGTTTTTCCACACTAATACAAGTGCAAAAGTGGTTTCCTGCACCAACACAAGTGCGAAAAGTGGTTTTTCAACACTAACACGAGTGCGAAAAGTGGTTTTTCAACACTATCACAAGTGCAAAAAGTGTTTTTTCCACACTAATACAAGTGCAAAAGTGGTTTCCTGCACCAACACAAGTGCGAAAAGTGGTTTTTCAACACTAACACAAGTGCGAAAAGTGGTTTTTCAACACTATCACAAGTGCAAAAAGTGTTTTTTCCACACTAATACAAGTGCAAAAGTGGTTTCCTGCACCAACACAAGTGCGAAAAGTGGTTTTGCAACACTAACACAAGTGCGAAAAGTGGTTTTGCAACACTAACACAAGTGCGAAAAGTGGTTTTCAACACTAACACAAGTGCGAAAAGTGTTTTTTCCACACGAGTACAAGTGCAAAAGTGGTTTCCTGCACCAACACAAGTGCGAAAAGTGGTTTTTCAACACTAACACAAGTGCGAAAAGTTGTTTTTCAACACTAACACAAGTGCGAAAAGTGGTTTTTCAACACTAACACAACTGCGAAAAGTGGTTTTTCAACACTAACACAAGTGCGAAAAGTGTTTTTTCCACACTAATACAAGTGCAAAAGTGGTTTCCTGCAGCAACACAAGTGCGAAAAGTGGTTTTTCAACACTAACACAAGTGCGAAAAGTGGTTTTTCAACACTAACACAAGTGCGAAAAGTGGTTTTTCAACACTATCACAAGTGCAAAAAGTGTTTTTTCCACACTAATACAAGTGCAAAAGTGGTTACCTGCACCAACACAAGTGCGAAAAGTGGTTTTTCAACACTAACACAAGTGCGAAAAGTGGTTTTTCAACACTATCACAAGTGCAAAAAGTGTTTTTTCCACACTAATACAAGTGCAAAAGTGGTTTCCTGCACCAACACAAGTGCGAAAAGTGGTTTTTCAACACTAATACAAGTGCGAAAAGTGGTTTTTCAACACTAACACAAGTGCAAAAAGTGGTTTTTCAACACTAACACAAGTGCGAAAAGTGATTTTTCCACACTAATACAAGTGCAAAAGTGGTTTCCTGCACCAACACAAGTGCGAAAAGTGGTTTTTCAACACTAACACAAGTGCGAAAAGTGGTTTTTCAACACTATCACAAGTGCAAAAAGTGTTTTTTCCACACTAATACAAGTGCAAAAGTGGTTTCCTGCACCAACACAAGTGCGAAAAGTGATTTTTCAACACTAACACAAGTGCGAAAAGTGGTTTTTCAACACTAACACAACTGCGAAAAGTGGTTTTTCAACACTAACACAAGTGCGAAAAGTGTTTTTTCCACACTAATACAAGTGCAAAAGTGGTTTCCTGCACCAACACAAGTGCGAAAAGTGGTTTTTCAACACTAACACAAGTGTGAAAAGTGGTTTTTCAACACTAACACAAGTGCGAAAAGTGGTTTTTCAACACTATCACAAGTGCAAAAAGTGTTTTTTCCACACTAATACAAGTGCAAAAGTGGTTTCCTGCACCAACACAAGTGCGAAAAGTGGTTTTTCAACACTAACACAAGTGCGAAAAGTGGTTTTTCAACACTATCACAAGTGCAAAAAGTGTTTTTTCCACACTAATACAAGTGCAAAAGTGGTTTCCTGCACCAACACAAGTGCGAAAAGTGGTTTTTCAACACTAACACAAGTGCGAAAAGTGGTTTTTCAACACTATCACAAGTGCAAAAAGTGTTTTTTCCACACTAATACAAGTGCAAAAGTGGTTTCCTGCACCAACACAAGTGCGAAAAGTGGTTTTGCAACACTAACACAAGTGCGAAAAGTGGTTTTGCAACACTAACACAAGTGCGAAAAGTGGTTTTCAACACTAACACAAGTGCGAAAAGTGTTTTTTCCACACTAGTACAAGTGCAAAAGTGGTTTCCTGCACCAACACAAGTGCGAAAAGTGGTTTTTCAACACTAACACAAGTGCGAAAAGTTGTTTTTCAACACTAACACAAGTGCGAAAAGTGGTTTTTCAACACTAACACAACTGCGAAAAGTGGTTTTTCAACACTAACACAAGTGCGAAAAGTGTTTTTTCCACACTAATACAACTACAAAAGTGGTTTCCTGCAGCAACACAAGTGCGAAAGGTGGTTTTTCAACACTAACACAAGTGCGAAAAGTGGTTTTTCAACACTAACACAAGTGCAAAAAGTGATTTTTCAACACTATCACAAGTGCAAAAAGTGTTTTTTCCACACTAATACAAGTGCAAAAGTGGTTACCTGCACCAACACAAGTGCGAAAAGTGGTTTTTCAACACTAACACAAGTGCGAAAAGTGGTTTTTCAACACTATCACAAGTGCAAAAAGTGTTTTTTCCACACTAATACAAGTGCAAAAGTGGTTTCCTGCACCAACACAAGTGCGAAAAGTGGTTTTTCAACACTAATACAAGTGCGAAAAGTGGTTTTTCAACACTAACGCAAGTGCGAAAAGTGGTTTTTCAACACTAACACAAGTGCGAAAAGTGGTTTTTCAACACTAACACAAGTGCGAAAAGTGGTATTTCAACACTAACACAACTGCGAAAAGTGGTTTTTCCACACTAATACAAGTGCAAAAGTGGTTTCCTGCACCAACACAAGTGCGAAAAGTGGTTTTTCAACACTAACACAAGTGCGAAAAGTGGTTTTTCAACACTAACACAAGTGCGAAAAGTGGTTTTTCAACATTATCACAAGTGCAAAAAGTGTTTTTTCCACACTAATACGAATGCAAAAGTGGTTTCCTGCACCAACACAAGTGCAAAAAGTTGTTTTTCAACACCACACAAGTGCGAAAAGTGGTTTTTCAACACTAACACAAGTGCGAAAAGTGGTTTTTCCACACTAATACAAGTGCAAAAGTGGTTTCCTGCACCAACACAAGTGCGAAAAGTGGTTTTTCAACACTAACACGAGTGCGAAAAGTGGTTTTTCAACACTACCACAAGTGCAAAAAGTGTTTTTTCCACACTAATACAAGTGCAAAAGTGGTTTCCTGCACCAGCATAAGTGCGAAAAGTGGTTTTTCAACACTAACACAAGTGCGAAAAGTGGTTTTTCAACACTAACACAAGTGCGAAAAGTGGTTTTTCAACACTAACACAAGTGCGAAAAGTGGTTTTTCAACACTAACACAAGTGCGAAAAGTGGTTTTTCAACACTATCACAAGTGCAAAAAGTGTTTTTGCCACACTAATACAAGTGCAAAAGTGGTTTCCTGCACCAACACAAGTGCGAAAAGTGGTTTTTCAACACTAACACAGGTGCGAAAAGTGGTTTTTCAACACTAACACAAGTGCGAAAAGTGGTTTTTCAACACTAACACAAGTGCAAAAAGTGTTTTTTCAACACTAATACAAGTGCAAAAGTGGTTTCCTGCACCAACACAAGTGCGAAAAGTGGTTTTTCAACACTAACACAAGTGCGAAAAGTGGTTTTTCAACACTATCACAAGTGCAAAAAGTGTTTTTTCCACACTAATACAAATGCAAAAGTGGTTTCCTGCACCAACACAAGTGCAAAAAGTTGTTTTTCAACACCAACACAAGTGCGAAAAGTGGTTTTTCAACACTAACACAAGTGCGAAAAGTGGTTTTTCCACACTAATACAAGTGCAAAAGTGGTTTCCTGCACCAACACAAGTGCGAAAAGTGGTTTTTCAACACTAACACGAGTGCGAAAAGTGGTTTTTCAACACTAACACAAGTGCGAAAAGTGGTTTTTCCACACTAATACAAATGCAAAAGTGGTTTCCTGCACCAACACAAGTGCGAAAAGTGGTTTTTCAACACTAACACGAGTGCGAAAAGTGGTTTTTCAACACTACCACAAGTGCAAAAAGTGTTTTTTCCACACTAATACAAGTGCAAAAGTGGTTTCCTGCACCAACACAAGTACGAAAAGTGGTTTTGCAACACTAACACAAGTGCGAAAAGTGGTTTTGCAACACTAACACAAGTGCGAAAAGTGGTTTTCAACACTAACACAAGTGCGAAAAGTGTTTTTTCCACACTAATACAAGTGCAAAAGTGGTTTCCTGCACCAACACAAGTGCGAAAAGTGGTTTTTCAACACTAACACAAGTGCGAAAAGTTGTTTTTCAACACTATCACAAGTGCGAAAAGTGGTTTTTCAACACTAACACAACTGCGAAAAGTGGTTTTTCAACACTAACACAAGTGCGAAAAGTGTTTTTTCCACACTAATACAAGTGCAAAAGTGGTTTCCTGCAGCAACACAAGTGCGAAAAGTGGTTTTTCAACACTAACACAAGTGCGAAAAGTGGTTTTTCAACACTAACACAAGTGCGAAAAGTGGTTTTTCAACACTATCACAAGTGCAAAAGTGTTTTTTCCACACTAATACAAGTGCAAAAGTGGTTACCTTCACCAACACAAGTGCGAAAAGTGGTTTTTCAACACTAACACAAGTGCGAAAAGTCGTTTTTCAACACTATCACAAGTGCAAAAAGTGTTTTTTCCACACTAATACAAGTGCAAAAGTGGTTTCCTGCACCAACACAAGTGCGAAAAGTGGTTTTTCAACACTAATACAAGTGCGAAAAGTGTTTTTTCAACACTAACACAAGTGCGAAAAGTGGTTTTTCAACACTAACACAAGTGCGAAAAGTGGTTTTTCAACACTAACACAAGTGCGAAAAGTGTTTTTTCCACACTAATACAAGTGCAAAAGTGGATTCCTGCACTAACACAAGTGCGAAAAGTGGTTTTTCAACACTAACACAAGCGCGAAAAGTGGTTTTTCAACACTATCACAAGTGCAAAAAGTGTTTTTTCCACACTAATACAAGTGCAAAAGTGGTTTCCTGCACCAACACAAGTGCGAAAAGTGGTTTTTCAACACTAACACAAGTGCGAAAAGTGGTTTTTCAACACTAACACAAGTGCGAAAAGTGGTTTTTCCACACTAATACAAGTGCAAAAGTGGTTACCTGCACCAACACAAGTGCGAAAAGTGGTTTTTCAACACTAACACAAGTGCGAAAAGTGGTTGTTCAACACTAACACAAGTGCAAAAAGTGTTTTTTCCACACTAATACAAGTGCAAAAGTGGTTTCCTGCACCAACACAAGTGCGAAAAGTGGTTTTTCAACACTAACACAAGTGCGAAAAGTGGTTTTGCAACACTAACACAAGTGCGAAAAGTGGTTTTCAACACTAACACAAGTGCGAAAAGTGTTTTTTCCACACTAGTACAAGTGCAAACGTGGTTTCCTGCACCAACACAAGTGCGAAAAGTGGTTTTTCAACACTAACACAAGTGCGAAAAGTTGTTTTTCAACACTAACACAAGTGCGAAAAGTGGTTTTTCAACACTAACACAACTGCGAAAAGTTGTTTTTCAACACTAACACAAGTGCAAAAAGTGTTTTTTCCACACTAATACAAGTGCAAAAGTGGTTTCCTGCACCAACACAAGTGCGAAAAGTGGTTTTTCAACACTAACACAAGTGCGAAAAGTGGTTTTTCAACACTATCACAAGTGCAAAAAGTGTTTTTTCCACACTAATACAAGTGCAAAAGTGGTTTCCTGCACCAACACAAGTGCGAAAAGTGGTTTTTCAACACTAACACAAGTGCGAAAAGTGGTTTTTCAACACTATCACAAGTGCAAAAAGTGTTTTTTCCACACTAATACAAGTGCAAAAGTGGTTTCCTGCACCAACACAAGTGCGAAAAGTGGTTTTGCAACACTAACACAAGTGCGAAAAGTGGTTTTGCAACACTAACACAAGTGCGAAAAGTGGTTTTCAACACTAACACAAGTGCGAAAAGTGTTTTTTCCACACTAGTACAAGTGCAAAAGTGGTTTCCTGCACCAACACAAGTGCGAAAAGTGGTTTTTCAACACTAACACAAGTGCGAAAAGTTGTTTTTCAACACTAACACAAGTGCGAAAAGTGGTTTTTCAACACTAACACAACTGCGAAAAGTGGTTTTTCAACACTAACACAAGTGCGAAAAGTGTTTTTTCCACACTAATACAACTACAAAAGTGGTTTCCTGCAGCAACACAAGTGCGAAAGGTGGTTTTTCAACACTAACACAAGTGCGAAAAGTGGTTTTTCAACACTAACACAAGTGCAAAAAGTGATTTTTCAACACTATCACAAGTGCAAAAAGTGTTTTTTCCACACTAATACAAGTGCAAAAGTGGTTACCTGCACCAACACAAGTGCGAAAAGTGGTTTTTCAACACTAACACAAGTGCGAAAAGTGGTTTTTCAACACTATCACAAGTGCAAAAAGTGTTTTTTCCACACTAATACAAGTGCAAAAGTGGTTTCCTGCACCAACACAAGTGCGAAAAGTGGTTTTTCAACACTAATACAAGTGCGAAAAGTGGTTTTTCAACA
This sequence comes from Myxine glutinosa, assembly GCF_964187855.1. Taxonomy (NCBI): domain Eukaryota; kingdom Metazoa; phylum Chordata; class Myxini; order Myxiniformes; family Myxinidae; genus Myxine; species Myxine glutinosa. The sequence goes on along the minus strand of NW_027616817.1, from coordinate 115,746 downwards.
CTAACGCAAGTGCGAAAAGTGGTTTTTCAACACTAACACAAGTGCGAAAAGTGGTTTTTCAACACTAACACAAGTGCGAAAAGTGGTATTTCAACACTAACACAACTGCGAAAAGTGGTTTTTCCACACTAATACAAGTGCAAAAGTGGTTTCCTGCACCAACACAAGTGCGAAAAGTGGTTTTTCAACACTAACACAAGTGCGAAAAGTGGTTTTTCAACACTAACACAAGTGCGAAAAGTGGTTTTTCAACACTATCACAAGTGCAAAAAGTGTTTTTTTCACACTAATACGAATGCAAAAGTGGTTTCCTGCACCAACACAAGTGCAAAAAGTTGTTTTTCAACACCACACAAGTGCGAAAAGTGGTTTTTCAACACTAACACAAGTGCGAAAAGTGGTTTTTCCACACTAATACAAGTGCAAAAGTGGTTTCCTGCACCAACACAAGTGCGAAAAGTGGTTTTTCAACACTAACACGAGTGCGAAAAGTGGTTTTTCAACACTACCACAAGTGCAAAAAGTGTTTTTTCCACACTAATACAAGTGCAAAAGTGGTTTCCTGCACCAACATAAGTGCGAAAAGTGGTTTTTCAACACTAACACAAGTGCGAAAAGTGGTTTTTCAACACTAACACAAGTGCGAAAAGTGGTTTTTCAACACTAACACAAGTGCGAAAAGTGGTTTTTCAACACTAACACAAGTGCGAAAAGTGGTTTTTCAACACTATCACAAGTGCAAAAAGTGTTTTTGCCACACTAATACAAGTGCAAAAGTGGTTTCCTGCACCAACACAAGTGCGAAAAGTGGTTTTTCAACACTAACACAGGTGCGAAAAGTGGTTTTTCAACACTAACACAAGTGCGAAAAGTGGTTTTTCAACACTAACACAAGTGCAAAAAGTGTTTTTTCAACACTAATACAAGTGCAAAAGTGGTTTCCTGCACCAACACAAGTGCGAAAAGTGGTTTTTCAACACTAACACAAGTGCGAAAAGTGGTTTTTCAACACTATCACAAGTGCAAAAAGTGTTTTTTCCACACTAATACAAATGCAAAAGTGGTTTCCTGCACCAACACAAGTGCAAAAAGTTGTTTTTCAACACCAACACAAGTGCGAAAAGTGGTTTTTCAACACTAACACAAGTGCGAAAAGTGGTTTTTCCACACTAATACAAGTGCAAAAGTGGTTTCCTGCACCAACACAAGTGCGAAAAGTGGTTTTTCAACACTAACACGAGTACGAAAAGTGGTTTTTCAACACTAACACAAGTGCGACAAGTGGTTTTTCCACACTAATACAAATGCAAAAGTGGTTTCCTGCACCAACACAAGTGCGAAAAGTGGTTTTTCAACACTAACACGAGTGCGAAAAGTGGTTTTTCAACACTACCACAAGTGCAAAAAGTGTTTTTTCCACACTAATACAAGTGCAAAAGTGGTTTCCTGCACCAACACAAGTACGAAAAGTGGTTTTGCAACACTAACACAAGTGCGAAAAGTGGTTTTGCAACACTAACACAAGTGCAAAAAGTGATTTTTCAACACTATCACAAGTGCAAAAAGTGTTTTTTCCACACTAATACAAGTGCAAAAGTGGTTACCTGCACCAACACAAGTGCGAAAAGTGGTTTTTCAACACTAACACAAGTGCGAAAAGTGGTTTTTCAACACTATCACAAGTGCAAAAAGTGTTTTTTCCACACTAATACAAGTGCGAAAAGTGGTTTCTCTGCACCAACACAAGTGCGAAAAGTGGTTTTTCAACACTAATACAAGTGCGAAAGTGGTTTTCACACTAACGCAAGTGCGAAAAGTGGTTTTTCAACACTAACACAAGTGCGAAAAGTGGTTTTTCAACACTAACACAAGTGCGAAAAGTGGTATTTCAACACTAACACAACTGCGAAAAGTGGTTTTTCCACACTAATACAAGTGCAAAAGTGGTTTCCTGCACCAACACAAGTGCGAAAAGTGGTTTTTCAACACTAACACAAGTGCGAAAAGTGGTTTTTCAACACTAACACAAGTGCGAAAAGTGGTTTTTCAACATTATCACAAGTGCAAAAAGTGTTTTTTCCACACTAATACGAATGCAAAAGTGGTTTCCTGCACCAACACAAGTGCAAAAAGTTGTTTTTCAACACCACACAAGTGCGAAAAGTGGTTTTTCAACACTAACACAAGTGCGAAAAGTGGTTTTTCCACACTAATACAAGTGCAAAAGTGGTTTCCTGCACCAACACAAGTGCGAAAAGTGGTTTTTCAACACTAACACGAGTGCGAAAAGTGGTTTTTCAACACTACCACAAGGTGCAAAAAGTGTTTTTTCCACACTAATACAAGTGCAAAAGTGGTTTCCTGCACCAACATAAGTGCGAAAAGTGGTTTTTCAACACTAACACAAGTGCGAAAAGTGGTTTTTCAACACTAACACAAGTGCGAAAAGTGGTTTTTCAACACTAACACAAGTGCGAAAAGTGGTTTTTCAACACTAACACAAGTGCGAAAAGTGGTTTTTCAACACTATCACAAGTGCAAAAAGTGTTTTTGCCACACTAATACAAGTGCAAAAGTGGTTTCCTGCACCAACACAAGTGCGAAAAGTGGTTTTTCAACACTAACACAGGTGCGAAAAGTGGTTTTCAACACTAACACAAGTGCGAAAAGTGGTTTTTCAACACTAACACAAGTGCAAAAAGTGTTTTTTCAACACTAATACAAGTGCAAAAGTGGTTTCCTGCACCAACACAAGTGCGAAAAGTGGTTTTTCAACACTAACACAAGTGCGAAAAGTGGTTTTTCAACACTATCACAAGTGCAAAAAGTGTTTTTTCCACACTAATACAAATGCAAAAGTGGTTTCCTGCACCAACACAAGTGCAAAAAGTTGTTTTTCAACACCAACACAAGTGCGAAAAGTGGTTTTTCAACACTAACACAAGTGCGAAAAGTGGTTTTTCCACACTAATACAAGTGCAAAAGTGGTTTCCTGCACCAACACAAGTGCGAAAAGTGGTTTTTCAACACTAACACGAGTGCGAAAAGTGGTTTTTCAACACTAACACAAGTGCGAAAAGTGGTTTTTCCACACTAATACAAATGCAAAAGTGGTTTCCTGCACCAACACAAGTGCGAAAAGTGGTTTTTCAACACTAACACGAGTGCGAAAAGTGGTTTTTCAACACTACCACAAGTGCAAAAAGTGTTTTTTCCACACTAATACAAGTGCAAAAGTGGTTTCCTGCACCAACACAAGTACGAAAAGTGGTTTTGCAACACTAACACAAGTGCGAAAAGTGGTTTTGCAACACTAACACAAGTGCGAAAAGTGGTTTTCAACACTAACACAAGTGCGAAAAGTGTTTTTTCCACACTAATACAAGTGCAAAAGTGGTTTCCTGCACCAACACAAGTGCGAAAAGTGGTTTTTCAACACTAACACAAGTGCGAAAAGTTGTTTTTCAACACTATCACAAGTGCGAAAAGTGGTTTTTCAACACTAACACAACTGCGAAAAGTGGTTTTTCAACACTAACACAAGTGCGAAAAGTGTTTTTTCCACACTAATACAAGTGCAAAAGTGGTTTCCTGCAGCAACACAAGTGCGAAAAGTGGTTTTTCAACACTAACACAAGTGCGAAAAGTGGTTTTTCAACACTAACACAAGTGCGAAAAGTGGTTTTTCAACACTATCACAAGTGCAAAAGTGTTTTTTCCACACTAATACAAGTGCAAAAGTGGTTACCTTCACCAACACAAGTGCGAAAAGTGGTTTTTCAACACTAATACAAGTGCGAAAAGTGTTTTTTCAACACTAACACAAGTGCGAAAAGTGGTTTTTCAACACTAACACAAGTGCGAAAAGTGGTTTTTCAACACTAACACAAGTGCGAAAAGTGTTTTTTCCACACTAATACAAGTGCAAAAGTGGTTTCCTGCACCAACACAAGTGCGAAAAGTGGTTTTTCAACACTAACACAAGTGCGAAAAGTGGTTTTTCAACACTAACACAAGTGCGAAAAGTGGTTTTTCCACACTAATACAAGTGCAAAAGTGGTTACCTGCACCAACACAAGTGCGAAAAGTGGTTTTTCAACACTAACACAAGTGCGAAAAGTGGTTGTTCAACACTAACACAAGTGCAAAAAGTGTTTTTTCCACACTAATACAAGTGCAAAAGTGGTTTCCTGCACCAACACAAGTGCGAAAAGTGGTTTTTCAACACTAACACAAGTGCGAAAAGTGGTTTTGCAACACTAACACAAGTGCGAAAAGTGGTTTTCAACACTAACACAAGTGCGAAAAGTGTTTTTTCCACACTAGTACAAGTGCAAAAGTGGTTTCCTGCACCAACACAAGTGCGAAAAGTGGTTTTTCAACACTAACACAAGTGCGAAAAGTTGTTTTTCAACACTAACACAAGTGCGAAAAGTGGTTTTTCAACACTAACACAACTGCGAAAAGTTGTTTTTCAACACTAACACAAGTGCAAAAAGTGTTTTTTCCACACTAATACAAGTGCAAAAGTGGTTTCCTGCACCAACACAAGTGCGAAAAGTGGTTTTTCAACACTAACACAAGTGCGAAAAGTGGTTTTTCAACACTATCACAAGTGCAAAAAGTGTTTTTTCCACACTAATACAAGTGCAAAAGTGGTTTCCTGCACCAACACAAGTGCGAAAAGTGGTTTTTCAACACTAACACAAGTGCGAAAAGTGGTTTTTCAACACTATCACAAGTGCAAAAAGTGTTTTTTCCACACTAATACAAGTGCAAAAGTGGTTTCCTGCACCAACACAAGTGCGAAAAGTGGTTTTGCAACACTAACACAAGTGCGAAAAGTGGTTTTGCAACACTAACACAAGTGCGAAAAGTGGTTTTCAACACTAACACAAGTGCGAAAAGTGTTTTTTCCACACTAGTACAAGTGCAAAAGTGGTTTCCTGCACCAACACAAGTGCGAAAAGTGGTTTTTCAACACTAACACAAGTGCGAAAAGTTGTTTTTCAACACTAACACAAGTGCGAAAAGTGGTTTTTCAACACTAACACAACTGCGAAAAGTGGTTTTTCAACACTAACACAAGTGCGAAAAGTGTTTTTTCCACACTAATACAACTACAAAAGTGGTTTCCTGCAGCAACACAAGTGCGAAAGGTGGTTTTTCAACACTAACACAAGTGCGAAAAGTGGTTTTTCAACACTAACACAAGTGCAAAAAGTGATTTTTCAACACTATCACAAGTGCAAAAAGTGTTTTTTCCACACTAATACAAGTGCAAAAGTGGTTACCTGCACCAACACAAGTGCGAAAAGTGGTTTTTCAACACTAACACAAGTGCGAAAAGTGGTTTTTCAACACTATCACAAGTGCAAAAAGTGTTTTTTCCACACTAATACAAGTGCAAAAGTGGTTTCCTGCACCAACACAAGTGCGAAAAGTGGTTTTTCAACACTAATACAAGTGCGAAAAGTGGTTTTTCAACACTAACGCAAGTGCGAAAAGTGGTTTTTCAACACTAACACAAGTGCGAAAAGTGGTTTTTCAACACTAACACAAGTGCGAAAAGTGGTATTTCAACACTAACACAACTGCGAAAAGTGGTTTTTCCACACTAATACAAGTGCAAAAGTGGTTTCCTGCACCAACACAAGTGCGAAAAGTGGTTTTTCAACACTAACACAAGTGCGAAAAGTGGTTTTTCAACACTAACACAAGTGCAAAAAGTGGTTTTTCAACACTATCACAAGTGCAAAAAGTGTTTTTTTCACACTAATACGAATGCAAAAGTGGTTTCCTGCACCAACACAAGTGCAAAAAGTTGTTTTTCAACACCACACAAGTGCGAAAAGTGGTTTTTCAACACTAACACAAGTGCGAAAAGTGGTTTTTCCACACTAATACAAGTGCAAAAGTGGTTTCCTGCACCAACACAAGTGCGAAAAGTGGTTTTTCAACACTAACACGAGTGCGAAAAGTGGTTTTTCAACACTACCACAAGTGCAAAAAGTGTTTTTTCCACACTAATACAAGTGCAAAAGTGGTTTCCTGCACCAACATAAGTGCGAAAAGTGGTTTTTCAACACTAACACAAGTGCGAAAAGTGGTTTTTCAACACTAACACAAGTGCGAAAAGTGGTTTTTCAACACTAACACAAGTGCGAAAAGTGGTTTTTCAACACTAACACAAGTGCGAAAAGTGGTTTTTCAACACTATCACAAGTGCAAAAAGTGTTTTTGCCACACTAATACAAGTGCAAAAGTGGTTTCCTGCACCAACACAAGTGCGAAAAGTGGTTTTTCAACACTAACACAGGTGCGAAAAGTGGTTTTTCAACACTAACACAAGTGCGAAAAGTGGTTTTTCAACACTAACACAAGTGCAAAAAGTGTTTTTTCAACACTAATACAAGTGCAAAAGTGGTTTCCTGCACCAACACAAGTGCGAAAAGTGGTTTTTCAACACTAACACAAGTGCGAAAAGTGGTTTTTCAACACTATCACAAGTGCAAAAAGTGTTTTTTCCACACTAATACAAATGCAAAAGTGGTTTCCTGCACCAACACAAGTGCAAAAAGTTGTTTTTCAACACCAACACAAGTGCGAAAAGTGGTTTTTCAACACTAACACAAGTGCGAAAAGTGGTTTTTCCACACTAATACAAGTGCAAAAGTGGTTTCCTGCACCAACACAAGTGCGAAAAGTGGTTTTTCAACACTAACACGAGTACGAAAAGTGGTTTTTCAACACTAACACAAGTGCGAAAAGTGGTTTTTCCACACTAATACAAATGCAAAAGTGGTTTCCTGCACCAACACAAGTGCGAAAAGTGGTTTTTCAACACTAACACGAGTGCGAAAAGTGGTTTTTCAACACTACCACAAGTGCAAAAAGTGTTTTTTCCACACTAATACAAGTGCAAAAGTGGTTTCCTGCACCAACACAAGTACGAAAAGTGGTTTTGCAACACTAACACAAGTGCGAAAAGTGGTTTTGCAACACTAACACAAGTGCGAAAAGTGGTTTTCAACACTAACACAAGTGCGAAAAGTGTTTTTTCCACACTAATACAAGTGCAAAAGTGGTTTCCTGCACCAACACAAGTGCGAAAAGTGGTTTTTCAACACTAACACAAGTGCGAAAAGTTGTTTTTCAACACTATCACAAGTGCGAAAAGTGGTTTTTCAACACTAACACAACTGCGAAAAGTGGTTTTTCAACACTAACACAAGTGCGAAAAGTGTTTTTTCCACACTAATACAAGTGCAAAAGTGGTTTCCTGCAGCAACACAAGTGCGAAAAGTGGTTTTTCAACACTAACACAAGTGCGAAAAGTGGTTTTTCAACACTAACACAAGTGCGAAAAGTGGTTTTTCAACACTATCACAAGTGCAAAAGTGTTTTTTCCACACTAATACAAGTGCAAAAGTGGTTACCTTCACCAACACAAGTGCGAAAAGTGGTTTTTCAACACTAACACAAGTGCGAAAAGTCGTTTTTCAACACTATCACAAGTGCAAAAAGTGTTTTTTCCACACTAATACAAGTGCAAAAGTGGTTTCCTGCACCAACACAAGTGCGAAAAGTGGTTTTTCAACACTAATACAAGTGCGAAAAGTGGTTTTTCAACACTAACACAAGTGCGAAAAGTGGTTTTTCAACACTAACACAAGTGCGAAAAGTGGTTTTTCAACACTAACACAAGTGCGAAAAGTGTTTTTTCCACACTAATACAAGTGCAAAAGTGGATTCCTGCACTAACACAAGTGCGAAAAGTGGTTTTTCAACACTAACACAAGCGCGAAAAGTGGTTTTTCAACACTATCACAAGTGCAAAAAGTGTTTTTTCCACACTAATACAAGTGCAAAAGTGGTTTCCTGCACCAACACAAGTGCGAAAAGTGGTTTTTCAACACTAACACAAGTGCGAAAAGTGGTTTTTCAACACTAACACAAGTGCGAAAAGTGGTTTTTCCACACTAATACAAGTGCAAAAGTGGTTACCTGCACCAACACAAGTGCGAAAAGTGGTTTTTCAACACTAACACAAGTGCGAAAAGTGGTTGTTCAACACTAACACAAGTGCAAAAAGTGTTTTTTCCACACTAATACAAGTGCAAAAGTGGTTTCCTGCACCAACACAAGTGCGAAAAGTGGTTTTTCAACACTAACACAAGTGCGAAAAGTGGTTTTGCAACACTAACACAAGTGCGAAAAGTGGTTTTCAACACTAACACAAGTGCGAAAAGTGTTTTTTCCACACTAGTACAAGTGCAAAAGTGGTTTCCTGCACCAACACAAGTGCGAAAAGTGGTTTTTCAACACTAACACAAGTGCGAAAAGTTGTTTTTCAACACTAACACAAGTGCGAAAAGTGGTTTTTCAACACTAACACAACTGCGAAAAGTGGTTTTTCAACACTAACACAAGTGCGAAAAGTGTTTTTTCCACACTAATACAAGTGCAAAAGTGGTTTCCTGCAGCAACACAAGTGCGAAAAGTGGTTTTTCAACACTAACACAAGTGCGAAAAGTGGTTTTTCAACACTAACACAAGTGCGAAAAGTGGTTTTTCAACACTATCACAAGTGCAAAAAGTGTTTTTTCCACACTAATACAAGTGCAAAAGTGGTTACCTGCACCAACACAAGTGCGAAAAGTGGTTTTTCAACACTAACACAAGTGCGAAAAGTGGTTTTTCAACACTATCACAAGTGCAAAAAATGTTTTTTCCACACTAATACAAGTGCAAAAGTGGTTTCCTGCACCAACACAAGTGCGAAAAGTAGTTTTTAAACACTAATACAAGTGCGAAAAGTGGTTTTTCAACACTAACACAAGTGCGAAAAGTGGTTTTTCAACACTAACACAAGTGCGAAAAGTGGTTTTTCAACACTAACACAAGTGCGAAAAGTGGTATTTCAACACTAACACAAGTGCGAAAAGTGGTTTTTCCACACTAATACAAGTGCAAAAGTGGTTTCCTGCACCAACACAAGTGCGAAAAGTGGTTTTTCAACACTAACACAAGTGCGAAAATTGGTTTTTCAACACTAACACAACTGCGAAAAGTGGTTTTTCAACACTAACACAAGTGCGAAAAGTGTTTTTTCCACACTAATACAAGTGCAAAAGTGGTTTCCTGCACCAACACAAGTGCGAAAAGTGGTTTTTCAACACTAACACAAGTGCGAAAAGTGGTTTTTCAACACTAACACATGTGCGAAAAGTGGTTTTTCAACACTATCACAAGTGCAAAAAGTGTTTTTTCCACACTAATACAAATGCAAAAGTGGTTTCCTGCACCAACACAAGTGCAAAAAGTTGTTTTTCAACACCAACACAAGTGCGAAAAGTGGTTTTTCAACACTAACACAAGTGCGAAAAGTGGTTTTTCCACACTAATACAAGTGCAAAAGTGGTTTCCTGCACCAACACAAGTGCGAAAAGTGGTTTTTCAACACTAACACAACTGCGAAAAGTGGTTTTTCAACACTAACACAAGTGCGAAAAGTGTTTTTTCCACACTAATACAACTACAAAAGTGGTTTCCTGCAGCAACACAAGTGCGAAAGGTGGTTTTTCAACACTAACACAAGTGCGAAAAGTGGTTTTTCAACACTAACACAAGTGCAAAAAGTGATTTTTCAACACTATCACAAGTGCAAAAAGTGTTTTTTCCACACTAATACAAGTGCAAAAGTGGTTACCTGCACCAACACAAGTGCGAAAAGTGGTTTTTCAACACTAACACAAGTGCGAAAAGTGGTTTTTCAACACTATCACAAGTGCAAAAAGTGTTTTTTCCACACTAATACAAGTGCAAAAGTGGTTTCCTGCACCAACACAAGTGCGAAAAGTGGTTTTTCAACACTAATACAAGTGCGAAAAGTGGTTTTTCAACACTAACGCAAGTGCGAAAAGTGGTTTTTCAACACTAACACAAGTGCGAAAAGTGGTTTTTCAACACTAACACAAGTGCGAAAAGTGGTATTTCAACACTAACACAACTGCGAAAAGTGGTTTTTCCACACTAATACAAGTGCAAAAGTGGTTTCCTGCACCAACACAAGTGCGAAAAGTGGTTTTTCAACACTAACACAAGTGCGAAAAGTGGTTTTTCAACACTAACACAAGTGCGAAAAGTGGTTTTTCAACACTATCACAAGTGCAAAAAGTGTTTTTTTCACACTAATACGAATGCAAAAGTGGTTTCCTGCACCAACACAAGTGCAAAAAGTTGTTTTTCAACACCACACAAGTGCGAAAAGTGGTTTTTCAACACTAACACAAGTGCGAAAAGTGGTTTTTCCACACTAATACAAGTGCAAAAGTGGTTTCCTGCACCAACACAAGTGCGAAAAGTGGTTTTTCAACACTAACACGAGTGCGAAAAGTGGTTTTTCAACACTACCACAAGTGCAAAAAGTGTTTTTTCCACACTAATACAAGTGCAAAAGTGGTTTCCTGCACCAACATAAGTGCGAAAAGTGGTTTTTCAACACTAACACAAGTGCGAAAAGTGGTTTTTCAACACTAACACAAGTGCGAAAAGTGGTTTTTCAACACTAACACAAGTGCGAAAAGTGGTTTTTCAACACTAACACAAGTGCGAAAAGTGGTTTTTCAACACTATCACAAGTGCAAAAAGTGTTTTTGCCACACTAATACAAGTGCAAAAGTGGTTTCCTGCACCAACACAAGTGCGAAAAGTGGTTTTTCAACACTAACACAGGTGCGAAAAGTGGTTTTTCAACACTAACACAAGTGCGAAAAGTGGTTTTTCAACACTAACACAAGTGCAAAAAGTGTTTTTTCAACACTAATACAAGTGCAAAAGTGGTTTCCTGCACCAACACAAGTGCGAAAAGTGGTTTTTCAACACTAACACAAGTGCGAAAAGTGGTTTTTCAACACTATCACAAGTGCAAAAAGTGTTTTTTCCACACTAATACAAATGCAAAAGTGGTTTCCTGCACCAACACAAGTGCAAAAAGTTGTTTTTCAACACCAACACAAGTGCGAAAAGTGGTTTTTCAACACTAACACAAGTGCGAAAAGTGGTTTTTCCACACTAATACAAGTGCAAAAGTGGTTTCCTGCACCAACACAAGTGCGAAAAGTGGTTTTTCAACACTAACACGAGTACGAAAAGTGGTTTTTCAACACTAACACAAGTGCGAAAAGTGGTTTTTCCACACTAATACAAATGCAAAAGTGGTTTCCTGCACCAACACAAGTGCGAAAAGTGGTTTTTCAACACTAACACGAGTGCGAAAAGTGGTTTTTCAACACTACCACAAGTGCAAAAAGTGTTTTTTCCACACTAATACAAGTGCAAAAGTGGTTTCCTGCACCAACACAAGTACGAAAAGTGGTTTTGCAACACTAACACAAGTGCGAAAAGTGGTTTTGCAACACTAACACAAGTGCAAAAAGTGATTTTTCAACACTATCACAAGTGCAAAAAGTGTTTTTTCCACACTAATACAAGTGCAAAAGTGGTTACCTGCACCAACACAAGTGCGAAAAGTGGTTTTTCAACACTAACACAAGTGCGAAAAGTGGTTTTTCAACACTATCACAAGTGCAAAAAGTGTTTTTTCCACACTAATACAAGTGCAAAAGTGGTTTCCTGCACCAACACAAGTGCGAAAAGTGGTTTTTCAACACTAATACAAGTGCGAAAAGTGGTTTTTCAACACTAACGCAAGTGCGAAAAGTGGTTTTTCAACACTAACACAAGTGCGAAAAGTGGTTTTTCAACACTAACACAAGTGCGAAAAGTGGTATTTCAACACTAACACAACTGCGAAAAGTGGTTTTTCCACACTAATACAAGTGCAAAAGTGGTTTCCTGCACCAACACAAGTGCGAAAAGTGGTTTTTCAACACTAACACAAGTGCGAAAAGTGGTTTTTCAACACTAACACAAGTGCGAAAAGTGGTTTTTCAACATTATCACAAGTGCAAAAAGTGTTTTTTCCACACTAATACGAATGCAAAAGTGGTTTCCTGCACCAACACAAGTGCAAAAAGTTGTTTTTCAACACCACACAAGTGCGAAAAGTGGTTTTTCAACACTAACACAAGTGCGAAAAGTGGTTTTTCCACACTAATACAAGTGCAAAAGTGGTTTCCTGCACCAACACAAGTGCGAAAAGTGGTTTTTCAACACTAACACGAGTGCGAAAAGTGGTTTTTCAACACTACCACAAGTGCAAAAAGTGTTTTTTCCACACTAATACAAGTGCAAAAGTGGTTTCCTGCACCAACATAAGTGCGAAAAGTGGTTTTTCAACACTAACACAAGTGCGAAAAGTGGTTTTTCAACACTAACACAAGTGCGAAAAGTGGTTTTTCAACACTAACACAAGTGCGAAAAGTGGTTTTTCAACACTAACACAAGTGCGAAAAGTGGTTTTTCAACACTATCACAAGTGCAAAAAGTGTTTTTGCCACACTAATACAAGTGCAAAAGTGGTTTCCTGCACCAACACAAGTGCGAAAAGTGGTTTTTCAACACTAACACAGGTGCGAAAAGTGGTTTTTCAACACTAACACAAGTGCGAAAAGTGGTTTTTCAACACTAACACAAGTGCAAAAAGTGTTTTTTCAACACTAATACAAGTGCAAAAGTGGTTTCCTGCACCAACACAAGTGCGAAAAGTGGTTTTTCAACACTAACACAAGTGCGAAAAGTGGTTTTTCAACACTATCACAAGTGCAAAAAGTGTTTTTTCCACACTAATACAAATGCAAAAGTGGTTTCCTGCACCAACACAAGTGCAAAAAGTTGTTTTTCAACACCAACACAAGTGCGAAAAGTGGTTTTTCAACACTAACACAAGTGCGAAAAGTGGTTTTTCCACACTAATACAAGTGCAAAAGTGGTTTCCTGCACCAACACAAGTGCGAAAAGTGGTTTTTCAACACTAACACGAGTGCGAAAAGTGGTTTTTCAACACTAACACAAGTGCGAAAAGTGGTTTTTCCACACTAATACAAATGCAAAAGTGGTTTCCTGCACCAACACAAGTGCGAAAAGTGGTTTTTCAACACTAACACGAGTGCGAAAAGTGGTTTTTCAACACTACCACAAGTGCAAAAAGTGTTTTTTCCACACTAATACAAGTGCAAAAGTGGTTTCCTGCACCAACACAAGTACGAAAAGTGGTTTTGCAACACTAACACAAGTGCGAAAAGTGGTTTTGCAACACTAACACAAGTGCGAAAAGTGGTTTTCAACACTAACACAAGTGCGAAAAGTGTTTTTTCCACACTAATACAAGTGCAAAAGTGGTTTCCTGCACCAACACAAGTGCGAAAAGTGGTTTTTCAACACTAACACAAGTGCGAAAAGTTGTTTTTCAACACTATCACAAGTGCGAAAAGTGGTTTTTCAACACTAACACAACTGCGAAAAGTGGTTTTTCAACACTAACACAAGTGCGAAAAGTGTTTTTTCCACACTAATACAAGTGCAAAAGTGGTTTCCTGCAGCAACACAAGTGCGAAAAGTGGTTTTTCAACACTAACACAAGTGCGAAAAGTGGTTTTTCAACACTAACACAAGTGCGAAAAGTGGTTTTTCAACACTATCACAAGTGCAAAAGTGTTTTTTCCACACTAATACAAGTGCAAAAGTGGTTACCTTCACCAACACAAGTGCGAAAAGTGGTTTTTCAACACTAACACAAGTGCGAAAAGTCGTTTTTCAACACTATCACAAGTGCAAAAAGTGTTTTTTCCACACTAATACAAGTGCAAAAGTGGTTTCCTGCACCAACACAAGTGCGAAAAGTGGTTTTTCAACACTAATACAAGTGCGAAAAGTGTTTTTTCAACACTAACACAAGTGCGAAAAGTGGTTTTTCAACACTAACACAAGTGCGAAAAGTGGTTTTTCAACACTAACACAAGTGCGAAAAGTGTTTTTTCCACACTAATACAAGTGCAAAAGTGGATTCCTGCACTAACACAAGTGCGAAAAGTGGTTTTTCAACACTAACACAAGCGCGAAAAGTGGTTTTTCAACACTATCACAAGTGCAAAAAGTGTTTTTTCCACACTAATACAAGTGCAAAAGTGGTTTCCTGCACCAACACAAGTGCGAAAAGTGGTTTTTCAACACTAACACAAGTGCGAAAAGTGGTTTTTCAACACTAACACAAGTGCGAAAAGTGGTTTTTCCACACTAATACAAGTGCAAAAGTGGTTACCTGCACCAACACAAGTGCGAAAAGTGGTTTTTCAACACTAACACAAGTGCGAAAAGTGGTTGTTCAACACTAACACAAGTGCAAAAAGTGTTTTTTCCACACTAATACAAGTGCAAAAGTGGTTTCCTGCACCAACACAAGTGCGAAAAGTGGTTTTTCAACACTAACACAAGTGCGAAAAGTGGTTTTGCAACACTAACACAAGTGCGAAAAGTGGTTTTCAACACTAACACAAGTGCGAAAAGTGTTTTTTCCACACTAGTACAAGTGCAAAAGTGGTTTCCTGCACCAACACAAGTGCGAAAAGTGGTTTTTCAACACTAACACAAGTGCGAAAAGTTGTTTTTCAACACTAACACAAGTGCGAAAAGTGGTTTTTCAACACTAACACAACTGCGAAAAGTTGTTTTTCAACACTAACACAAGTGCAAAAAGTGTTTTTTCCACACTAATACAAGTGCAAAAGTGGTTTCCTGCACCAACACAAGTGCGAAAAGTGGTTTTTCAACACTAACACAAGTGCGAAAAGTGGTTTTTCAACACTATCACAAGTGCAAAAAGTGTTTTTTCCACACTAATACAAGTGCAAAAGTGGTTTCCTGCACCAACACAAGTGCGAAAAGTGGTTTTTCAACACTAACACAAGTGCGAAAAGTGGTTTTTCAACACTATCACAAGTGCAAAAAGTGTTTTTTCCACACTAATACAAGTGCAAAAGTGGTTTCCTGCACCAACACAAGTGCGAAAAGTGGTTTTGCAACACTAACACAAGTGCGAAAAGTGGTTTTGCAACACTAACACAAGTGCGAAAAGTGGTTTTCAACACTAACACAAGTGCGAAAAGTGTTTTTTCCACACTAGTACAAGTGCAAAAGTGGTTTCCTGCACCAACACAAGTGCGAAAAGTGGTTTTTCAACACTAACACAAGTGCGAAAAGTTGTTTTTCAACACTAACACAAGTGCGAAAAGTGGTTTTTCAACACTAACACAACTGCGAAAAGTGGTTTTTCAACACTAACACAAGTGCGAAAAGTGTTTTTTCCACACTAATACAACTACAAAAGTGGTTTCCTGCAGCAACACAAGTGCGAAAGGTGGTTTTTCAACACTAACACAAGTGCGAAAAGTGGTTTTTCAACACTAACACAAGTGCAAAAAGTGATTTTTCAACACTATCACAAGTGCAAAAAGTGTTTTTTCCACACTAATACAAGTGCAAAAGTGGTTACCTGCACCAACACAAGTGCGAAAAGTGGTTTTTCAACACTAACACAAGTGCGAAAAGTGGTTTTTCAACACTATCACAAGTGCAAAAAGTGTTTTTTCCACACTAATACAAGTGCAAAAGTGGTTTCCTGCACCAACACAAGTGCGAAAAGTGGTTTTTCAACACTAATACAAGTGCGAAAAGTGGTTTTTCAACACTAACGCAAATGCGAAAAGTGGTTTTTCAACACTAACACAAGTGCGAAAAGTGGTTTTTCAACACTAACACAAGTGCGAAAAGTGGTATTTCAACACTAACACAACTGCGAAAAGTGGTTTTTCCACACTAATACAAGTGCAAAAGTGGTTTCCTGCACCAACACAAGTGCGAAAAGTGGTTTTTCAACACTAACACAAGTGCGAAAAGTGGTTTTTCAACACTAACACAAGTGCGAAAAGTGGTTTTTCAACACTATCACAAGTGCAAAAAGTGTTTTTTTCACACTAATACGAATGCAAAAGTGGTTTCCTGCACCAACACAAGTGCAAAAAGTTGTTTTTCAACACCACACAAGTGCGAAAAGTGGTTTTTCAACACTAACACAAGTGCGAAAAGTGGTTTTTCCACACTAATACAAGTGCAAAAGTGGTTTCCTGCACCAACACAAGTGCGAAAAGTGGTTTTTCAACACTAACACGAGTGCGAAAAGTGGTTTTTCAACACTACCACAAGTGCAAAAAGTGTTTTTTCCACACTAATACAAGTGCAAAAGTGGTTTCCTGCACCAACATAAGTGCGAAAAGTGGTTTTTCAACACTAACACAAGTGCGAAAAGTGGTTTTTCAACACTAACACAAGTGCGAAAAGTGGTTTTTCAACACTAACACAAGTGCGAAAAGTGGTTTTTCAACACTAACACAAGTGCGAAAAGTGGTTTTTCAACACTATCACAAGTGCAAAAAGTGTTTTTGCCACACTAATACAAGTGCAAAAGTGGTTTCCTGCACCAACACAAGTGCGAAAAGTGGTTTTTCAACACTAAAAAGGTGCGAAAAGTGGTTTTTCAACACTAACACAAGTGCGAAAAGTGGTTTTTCAACACTAACACAAGTGCAAAAAGTGTTTTTTCAACACTAATACAAGTGCAAAAGTGGTTTCCTGCACCAACACAAGTGCGAAAAGTGGTTTTTCAACACTAACACAAGTGCGAAAAGTGGTTTTTCAACACTATCACAAGTGCAAAAAGTGTTTTTTCCACACTAATACAAATGCAAAAGTGGTTTCCTGCACCAACACAAGTGCAAAAAGTTGTTTTTCAACACCAACACAAGTGCGAAAAGTGGTTTTTCAACACTAACACAAGTGCGAAAAGTGGTTTTTCCACACTAATACAAGTGCAAAAGTGGTTTCCTGCACCAACACAAGTGCGAAAAGTGGTTTTTCAACACTAACACGAGTACGAAAAGTGGTTTTTCAACACTAACACAAGTGCGAAAAGTGGTTTTTCCACACTAATACAAATGCAAAAGTGGTTTCCTGCACCAACACAAGTGCGAAAAGTGGTTTTTCAACACTAACACGAGTGCGAAAAGTGGTTTTTCAACACTACCACAAGTGCAAAAAGTGTTTTTTCCACACTAATACAAGTGCAAAAGTGGTTTCCTGCACCAACACAAGTACGAAAAGTGGTTTTGCAACACTAACACAAGTGCGAAAAGTGGTTTTGCAACACTAACACAAGTGCGAAAAGTGGTTTTCAACACTAACACAAGTGCGAAAAGTGTTTTTTCCACACTAATACAAGTGCAAAAGTGGTTTCCTGCACCAACACAAGTGCGAAAAGTGGTTTTTCAACACTAACACAAGTGCGAAAAGTTGTTTTTCAACACTATCACAAGTGCGAAAAGTGGTTTTTCAACACTAACACAACTGCGAAAAGTGGTTTTTCAACACTAACACAAGTGCGAAAAGTGTTTTTTCCACACTAATACAAGTGCAAAAGTGGTTTCCTGCAGCAACACAAGTGCGAAAAGTGGTTTTTCAACACTAACACAAGTGCGAAAAGTGGTTTTTCAACACTAACACAAGTGCGAAAAGTGGTTTTTCAACACTATCACAAGTGCAAAAGTGTTTTTTCCACACTAATACAAGTGCAAAAGTGGTTACCTTCACCAACACAAGTGCGAAAAGTGGTTTTTCAACACTAACACAAGTGCGAAAAGTCGTTTTTCAACACTATCACAAGTGCAAAAAGTGTTTTTTCCACACTAATACAAGTGCAAAAGTGGTTTCCTGCACCAACACAAGTGCGAAAAGTGGTTTTTCAACACTAATACAAGTGCGAAAAGTGGTTTTTCAACACTAACACAAGTGCGAAAAGTGGTTTTTCAACACTAACACAAGTGCGAAAAGTGGTTTTTCAACACTAACACAAGTGCGAAAAGTGTTTTTTCCACACTAATACAAGTGCAAAAGTGGATTCCTGCACTAACACAAGTGCGAAAAGTGGTTTTTCAACACTAACACAAGCGCGAAAAGTGGTTTTTCAACACTATCACAAGTGCAAAAAGTGTTTTTTCCACACTAATACAAGTGCAAAAGTGGTTTCCTGCACCAACACAAGTGCGAAAAGTGGTTTTTCAACAATAACACAAGTGCGAAAAGTGGTTTTTCAACACTAACACAAGTGCGAAAAGTGGTTTTTCCACACTAATACAAGTGCAAAAGTGGTTACCTGCACCAACACAAGTGCGAAAAGTGGTTTTTCAACACTAACACAAGTGCGAAAAGTGGTTGTTCAACACTAACACAAGTGCAAAAAGTGTTTTTTCCACACTAATACAAGTGCAAAAGTGGTTTCCTGCACCAACACAAGTGCGAAAAGTGGTTTTTCAACACTAACACAAGTGCGAAAAGTGGTTTTGCAACACTAACACAAGTGCGAAAAGTGGTTTTCAACACTAACACAAGTGCGAAAAGTGTTTTTTCCACACTAGTACAAGTGCAAAAGTGGTTTCCTGCACCAACACAAGTGCGAAAAGTGGTTTTTCAACACTAACACAAGTGCGAAAAGTTGTTTTTCAACACTAACACAAGTGCGAAAAGTGGTTTTTCAACACTAACACAACTGCGAAAAGTGGTTTTTCAACACTAACACAAGTGCGAAAAGTGTTTTTTCCACACTAATACAAGTGCAAAAGTGGTTTCCTGCAGCAACACAAGTGCGAAAAGTGGTTTTTCAACACTAACACAAGTGCGAAAAGTGGTTTTTCAACACTAACACAAGTGCGAAAAGTGGTTTTTCAACACTATCACAAGTGCAAAAAGTGTTTTTTCCACACTAATACAAGTGCAAAAGTGGTTACCTGCACCAACACAAGTGCGAAAAGTGGTTTTTCAACACTAACACAAGTGCGAAAAGTGGTTTTTCAACACTATCACAAGTGCAAAAAATGTTTTTTCCACACTAATACAAGTGCAAAAGTGGTTTCCTGCACCAACACAAGTGCGAAAAGTAGTTTTTAAACACTAATACAAGTGCGAAAAGTGGTTTTTCAACACTAACACAAGTGCGAAAAGTGGTTTTTCAACACTAACACAAGTGCGAAAAGTGGTTTTTCAACACTAACACAAGTGCGAAAAGTGGTATTTCAACACTAACACAAGTGCGAAAAGTGGTTTTTCCACACTAATACAAGTGCAAAAGTGGTTTCCTGCACCAACACAAGTGCGAAAAGTGGTTTTTCAACACTAACACAAGTGCGAAAATTGGTTTTTCAACACTAACACAACTGCGAAAAGTGGTTTTTCAACACTAACACAAGTGCGAAAAGTGTTTTTTCCACACTAATACAAGTGCAAAAGTGGTTTCCTGCACCAACACAAGTGCGAAAAGTGGTTTTTCAACACTAACACAAGTGCGAAAAGTGGTTTTTCAACACTAACACATGTGCGAAAAGTGGTTTTTCAACACTATCACAAGTGCAAAAAGTGTTTTTTCCACACTAATACAAATGCAAAAGTGGTTTCCTGCACCAACACAAGTGCAAAAAGTTGTTTTTCAACACCAACACAAGTGCGAAAAGTGGTTTTTCAACACTAACACAAGTGCGAAAAGTGGTTTTTCCACACTAATACAAGTGCAAAAGTGGTTTCCTGCACCAACACAAGTGCGAAAAGTGGTTTTTCAACACTAACACAAGTGCGAAAAGTGGTTTTTCAACACTAACACAAGTGCGAAAAGTGGTTTTCCACACTAATACAAGTGCAAAAGTGGTTTCCTGCACCAACACAAGTGCGAAAAGTGGTTTTTCAACACCAACACAAGTGCGAAAAGTTGTTTTTCAACACTATCACAAGTGCAAAAAGTGTTTTTTCCACACTAACACAAGTGCAAAAGTGGTTTCCTGCACCAACACAAGTGCGAAAAGTGGTTTTTCAACACTAACACAAGTGCGAAAAGTGGTTTTTCAACACTAACACAAGTGCGAAAAGTGATTTTTCCACACTAATACAAGTGCAAAAGTGGTTTCCTGCACCAACACAAGTGCGAAAAGTGGTTTTTCAACACTAACACAAGTGCGAAAAGTGGTTTTTCAACACTATCACAAGTGCAAAAAGTGTTTTTTCCACACTAATACAAGTGCAAAAGTGGTTTCCTGCACCAACACAAGTGCGAAAAGTGGTTTTTCAACACTAACACAAGTGCGAAAAGTGGTTTTTCAACACTAACACAACTGCGAAAAGTGGTTTTTCAACACTAACACAAGTGCGAAAAGTGTTTTTTCCACACTAATACAAGTGCAAAAGTGGTTTCCTGCACCAACACAAGTGCGAAAAGTGGTTTTTCAACACTAACACAAGTGTGAAAAGTGGTTTTTCAACACTAACACAAGTGCGAAAAGTGGTTTTTAAACACTATCGCAAGTGCAAAAAGTGTTTTTTCCACACTAATACAAATGCAAAAGTGGTTTGATGCACCAACACAAGTGCAAAAAGTTGTTTTTCAACACTAACACAAGTGCGAAAAGTGGTTTTTCAACACTAACACAAGTGCGAAAAGTGGTTTTTCCACACTAATACAAGTGCAAAAGTGGTTTCCTGCACCAACACAAGTGCGAAAAGTGGTTTTTCAACACTAACACAAGTGCGAAAAGTGGTTTTTCAACACTAACACAAGTGCGAAAAGTGTTTTTTCCACACTAATACAAGTGCAAAATTGGTTTCCTGCACCAACACAAGTGCGAAAAGTGGTTTTTCAACACTAACACAAGTGCGAAAAGTGGTTTTTCAACACTAACACAAGTGCGAAAAGTGGTTTTTCAACACTATCACAAGTGCAAAAAGTGTTTTTTCCACACTAATACAAATGCAAAAGTGGTTTCCTGCACCAACACAAGTGCAAAAAGTTGTTTTTCAACACCAACACAAGTGCGAAAAGTGGTTTTTCAACACTAACAAAAGTGCGAAAAGTGGTTTTTCCACACTAATACAAGTGCAAAAGTGGTTTCCTGCACCAACACAAGTGCGAAAAGTGGTTTTTCAACACCAACACGAGTGCGAAAAGTGGTTTTTCAACACTAACACAAGTGCGAAAAGTGGTTTTTCCACACTAATACAAATGCAAAAGTGGTTTCCTGCACCAACACAAGTGCGAAAAGTGGTTTTTCAACACTAACACGAGTGCGAAAAGTGGTTTTTCAACACTACCACAAGTGCAAAAAGTGTTTTTTCCACACTAATACAAGTGCAAAAGTGGTTTCCTGCACCAACACAAGTACGAAAAGTGGTTTTGCAACACTAACACAAGTGCGAAAAGTGGTTTTGCAACACTAACACAAGTGCGAAAAGTGGTTTTCAACACTAACACAAGTGCGAAAAGTGTTTTTTCCACACTAATACAAGTGCAAAAGTGGTTTCCTGCACCAACACAAGTGCGAAAAGTGGTTTTTCAACACTAACACAAGTGCGAAAAGTTGTTTTTCAACACTATCACAAGTGCGAAAAGTGGTTTTTCAACACTAACACAACTGCGAAAAGTGGTTTTTCAACACTAACACAAGTGCGAAAAGTGTTTTTTCCACACTAATACAAGTGCAAAAGTGGTTTCCTGCAGCAACACAAGTGCGAAAAGTGGTTTTTCAACACTAACACAAGTGCGAAAAGTGGTTTTTCAACACTAACACAAGTGCGAAAAGTGGTTTTTCAACACTATCACAAGTGCAAAAGTGTTTTTTTCCACACTAATACAAGTGCAAAAGTGGTTACCTGCACCAACACAAGTGCGAAAAGTGGTTTTTCAACACTAACACAAGTGTGAAAAGTCGTTTTTCAACACTATCACAAGTGCAAAAAGTGTTTTTTCCACACTAATACAAGTGCAAAAGTGGTTTCCTGCACCAACACAAGTGCGAAAAGTGGTTTTTCAACACTAATACAAGTGCGAAAAGTGGTTTTTCAACAATAACACAAGTGCGAAAAGTGGTTTTTCAACACTAACACAAGTGCGAAAAGTGGTTTTTCAACACTAACACAAGTGCGAAAAGTGTTTTTTCCACACTAATACAAGTGCAAAAGTGGATTCCTGCACTAACACAAGTGCGAAAAGTGGTTTTTCAACACTAACACAAGTGCGAAAAGTGGTTTTTCAACACTATCACAAGTGCAAAAAGTGTTTTTTCCACACTAATACAAGTGCAAAAGTGGTTTCCTGCACCAACACAAGTGCGAAAAGTGGTTTTTCAACACTAACACAAGTGCGAAAAGTGGTTTTTCAACACTAACACAAGTGCGAAAAGTGGTTTTTCCACACTAATACAAGTGCAAAAGTGGTTACCTGCACCAACACAAGTGCGAAAAGTGGTTTTTCAACACTAACACAAGTGCGAAAAGTGGTTGTTCAACACTAACACAAGTGCAAAAAGTGTTTTTTCCACACTAATACAAGTGCAAAAGTGGTTTCCTGCACCAACACAAGTGCGAAAAGTGGTTTTTCAACACTAACACAAGTGCGAAAAGTGGTTTTGCAACACTAACACAAGTGCGAAAAGTGGTTTTCAACACTAACACAAGTGCGAAAAGTGTTTTTTCCACACGAGTACAAGTGCAAAAGTGGTTTCCTGCACCAACACAAGTGCGAAAAGTGGTTTTTCAACACTAACACAAGTGCGAAAAGTTGTTTTTCAACACTAACACAAGTGCGAAAAGTGGTTTTTCAACACTAACACAAGTGCAAAAAGTGTTTTTTCCACACTAGTACAAGTGCAAAAGTGGTTTCCTGCACCAACACAAGTGCGAAAAGTGGTTTTTCAACACTAACACAAGTGGGTAAAGTTGTTTTTCAACACTAACACAAGTGCGAAAAGTGGTTTTTCAACACTAACACAACTGCGAAAAGTGGTTTTTCAACACTAACACAAGTGCGAAAAGTGTTTTTTCCACACTAATACAAGTGCAAAAGTGGTTTCCTGCAGCAACACAAGAGCGAAAAGTGGTTTTTCAACACTAACACAAGTGCGAAAAGTGGTTTTTCAACACTATCACAAGTGCAAAAAGTGTTTTTTCCACACTAATACAAATGCAAAAGTGGTTTCCTGCACCAACACAAGTGCAAAAAGTTGTTTTTCAACACTAACACAAGTGCGAAAAGTGGTTTTTCAACACTAACACAAGTGCGAAAAGTGGTTTTTCCACACTAATACAAGTGCAAAAGTGGTTTACTGCACCAACACAAGTGCGAAAAGTGGTTTTTCAACACTAACACGAGTGCGAAAAGTGGTTTTTCAACACTATCACAAGTGCAAAAAGTGTTTTTTCCACACTAATACAAGTGCAAAAGTGGTTTCCTGCACCAACACAAGTGCGAAAAGTGGTTTTTCAACACTAACACAAGTGCGAAAAGTGGTTTTTCAACACTATCACAAGTGCAAAAAGTGTTTTTTCCACACTAATACAAGTGCAAAAGTGGTTTCCTGCACCAACACAAGTGCGAAAAGTGGTTTTGCAACACTAACACAAGTGCGAAAAGTGGTTTTGCAACACTAACACAAGTGCGAAAAGTGGTTTTCAACACTAACACAAGTGCGAAAAGTGTTTTTTCCACACTAATACAAGTGCAAAAGTGGTTTCCTGCACCAACACAACTGCGAAAAGTGGTTTTTCAACACTAACACAAGTGCGAAAAGTGTTTTTTCCACACTAATACAAGTGCAAAAGTGGTTTCCTGCAGCAACACAAGTGCGAAAAGTGGTTTTTCAACACTAACACAAGTGCGAAAAGTGGTTTTTCAACACTAACACAAGTGCGAAAAGTGGTTTTTCAACACTATCACAAGTGCAAAAAGTGTTTTTTCCACACTAATACAAGTGCAAAAGTGGTTACCTGCACCAACACAAGTGCGAAAAGTGGTTTTTCAACACTAACACAAGTGTGAAAAGTCGTTTTTCAACACTATCACAAGTGCAAAAAGTGTTTTTTCCACACTAATACAAGTGCAAAAGTGGTTTCCTGCACCAACACAAGTGCGAAAAGTGGTTTTTCAACACTAATACAAGTGCGAAAAGTGGTTTTTCAACAATAACACAAGTGCGAAAAGTGGTTTTTCAACACTAACACAAGTGCGAAAAGTGGTTTTTCAACACTAACACAAGTGCGAAAAGTGTTTTTTCCACACTAATACAAGTGCAAAAGTGGATTCCTGCACTAACACAAGTGCGAAAAGTGGTTTTTCAACACTAACACAAGTGCGAAAAGTGGTTTTTCAACACTATCACAAGTGCAAAAAGTGTTTTTTCCACACTAATACAAGTGCAAAAGTGGTTTCCTGCACCAACACAAGTGCGAAAAGTGGTTTTTCAACACTAACACAAGTGCGAAAAGTGGTTTTTCAACACTAACACAAGTGCGAAAAGTGGTTTTTCCACACTAATACAAGTGCAAAAGTGGTTACCTGCACCAACACAAGTGCGAAAAGTGGTTTTTCAACACTAACACAAGTGCGAAAAGTGGTTGTTCAACACTAACACAAGTGCAAAAAGTGTTTTTTCCACACTAATACAAGTGCAAAAGTGGTTTCCTGCACCAACACAAGTGCGAAAAGTGGTTTTTCAACACTAACACAAGTGCGAAAAGTGGTTTTGCAACACTAACACAAGTGCGAAAAGTGGTTTTCAACACTAACACAAGTGCGAAAAGTGTTTTTTCCACACGAGTACAAGTGCAAAAGTGGTTTCCTGCACCAACACAAGTGCGAAAAGTGGTTTTTCAACACTAACACAAGTGCGAAAAGTTGTTTTTCAACACTAACACAAGTGCGAAAAGTGGTTTTTCAACACTAACACAAGTGCAAAAAGTGTTTTTTCCACACTAGTACAAGTGCAAAAGTGGTTTCCTGCACCAACACAAGTGCGAAAAGTGGTTTTTCAACACTAACACAAGTGGGTAAAGTTGTTTTTCAACACTAACACAAGTGCGAAAAGTGGTTTTTCAACACTAACACAACTGCGAAAAGTGGTTTTTCAACACTAACACAAGTGCGAAAAGTGTTTTTTCCACACTAATACAAGTGCAAAAGTGGTTTCCTGCAGCAACACAAGAGCGAAAAGTGGTTTTTCAACACTAACACAAGTGCGAAAAGTGGTTTTTCAACACTATCACAAGTGCAAAAAGTGTTTTTTCCACACTAATACAAATGCAAAAGTGGTTTCCTGCACCAACACAAGTGCAAAAAGTTGTTTTTCAACACTAACACAAGTGCGAAAAGTGGTTTTTCAACACTAACACAAGTGCGAAAAGTGGTTTTTCCACACTAATACAAGTGCAAAAGTGGTTTACTGCACCAACACAAGTGCGAAAAGTGGTTTTTCAACACTAACACGAGTGCGAAAAGTGGTTTTTCAACACTATCACAAGTGCAAAAAGTGTTTTTTCCACACTAATACAAGTGCAAAAGTGGTTTCCTGCACCAACACAAGTGCGAAAAGTGGTTTTTCAACACTAACACAAGTGCGAAAAGTGGTTTTTCAACACTATCACAAGTGCAAAAAGTGTTTTTTCCACACTAATACAAGTGCAAAAGTGGTTTCCTGCACCAACACAAGTGCGAAAAGTGGTTTTGCAACACTAACACAAGTGCGAAAAGTGGTTTTGCAACACTAACACAAGTGCGAAAAGTGGTTTTCAACACTAACACAAGTGCGAAAAGTGTTTTTTCCACACTAATACAAGTGCAAAAGTGGTTTCCTGCACCAACACAAGTGCGAAAAGTGGTTTTTCAACACTAACACAAGTGCGAAAGTTGTTTTTCAACACTAACACAAGTGCGAAAAGTGGTTTTTCAACACTAACACAACTGCGAAAAGTGGTTTTTCAACACTAACACAAGTGCGAGAAGTGTTTTATCCACACTAATACAAGTGCAAAGGTGGTTTCCTGCAGCAACACAAGTGCGAAAAGTGGTTTTTCAACACTAACACAAGTGCGAAAAGTGGTTTTTCAACACTAACACAAGTGCGAAAAGTGGTTTTTCAACACTATCACAAGTGCAAAAAGTGTTTTTTCCACACCAATACAAGTGCAAAAGTGGTTACCTGCACCAACACAAGTGCGAAAAGTGGTTTTTCAACACTAACACAAGTGCGAAAAGTGGTTTTTCAACACTATCACAAGTGCAAAAAGTGTTTTTTCCACACTAATACAAGTGCAAAAGTGGTTTCCTGCACCAACACAAGTGCAAAAGTGGTTACCTGCACCAACACAAGTGCGAAAAGTGGTTTTTCAACACTAACACAAGTGCGAAAAGTGGTTTTTCAACACTATCACAAGTGCAAAAAGTGTTTTTTCCACACTAATACAAGTGCAAAAGTGGTTTCCTGCACCAACACAAGTGCGGAAAATGGTTTTTCAACACTAACACAAGTGCGAAAAGTGGTTTTTCAACACTAACACAAGTGCGAAAAGTGGTTTTTCAACACTAACACAAGTGCGAAAAGTGTTTTTTCCACACTAATACAAGTGCAAAAGTGGTTTCCTGCACTAACACAAGTGCGAAAAGTGGTTTTTCAACACTAACACAAGTGCGAAAAGTGGTTTTTCAACACAAGTGCGAAAAGTGGTTTTTCTACACTATCACAAGTGCAAAAAGTGTTTTTTCCACACTTACACAAGTGCAAAAGTGGTTTCCTGCACCAACACAAGTGCGAAAAGTGGTTTTGCAACACTAACACAAGTGCGAAAAGTGGTTTTGCAACACTAACACAAGTGCGAAAAGTGGTTTTCAACACTAACACAAGTGCGAAAAGTGTTTTTTCCACACTAATACAAGTGCAAAAGTGGTTTCCTGCACCAACACAAGTGCGAAAAGTGGTTTTTCAACACTAACACAAGTGCGAAAAGTTGTTTTTCAACACTAACACAAGTGCGAAAAGTGGTTTTTCAACACTAACACAACTGCGAAAAGTGGTTTTTCAACACTAACACAAGTGCGAGAAGTGTTTTTTCCACACTAATACAAGTGCAAAGGTGGTTTCCTGCAGCAACACAAGTGCGAAAAGTGGTTTTTCAACACTAACACAAGTGCGAAAAGTGGTTTTCAACACTAACACAAGTGCGAAAAGTGGTTTTTCGACACTATCACAAGTGCAAAAAGTGTTTTTTCCACATTAATACAAGTGCAAAAGTGGTTACCTGCACCAACCCAAGTGCGAAAAGTGGTTTTTCAACACTAACACAAGTGCGAAAAGTGGTTTTTCAAAGACTATCACAAGTGCAAAAAGTGTTTTTTCCACACTAATACAAGTGCAAAAGTGGTGTCCTGCACCAACACAAGTGCAAAAGTGGTTACCTGCACCAACACAAGTGTGAAAAGTTGTTTTTCAACACCAACAGAAGTGCGAAAAGTGGTTTTTCAACACTAACACAAGTGCGAAAAGTGGTTTTTCCACACTAATACAAGTGCAAAAGTGGTTTCCTGCACCAACACAAGTGCGAGGAGTGGTTTTTTAACACTAACACGAGTGCGAAAAGTGGTTTTTCAACACTACCACAAGTGCAAAAAGTGTTTTTTCCACACTAATACAAGTCCAAAAGTGGTTTCCTGCACCAACACAAGTGCGAAAAGTGGTTTTTCAACACTAACACAAGTGCGAAAAGTGGTTTTTCAACACTATCACAAGTGCAAAAAGTGTTTTTCCACACTAATACAAGTGCAAAAGTGGTTTCCTGCACCAACACAAGTGCGAAAAGTGGTTTTGCAACACTAACACAAGTGCGAAAAGTGGTTTTGCAACACTAACACAAGTGCGAAAAGTGGTTTTCAACACTAACACAAGTGCGAAAAGTGTTTTTTCCACACTAATACAAGTGCAAAAGTGGTTTCCTGCACCAACACAAGTGCGAAAAGTGGTTTTTCAACACTAACACAAGTGCGAAAAGTTGTTTTTCAACACTAACACAAGTGCGAAAAGTGGTTTTTCAACACTAACACAACTGCGAAAAGTGGTTTTTCAACACTAACACAAGTGCGAAAAGTGGTTTATCCACACTAATACAAGTGCAAAAGTGGTTTCCTGCAGCAACACAAGTGCGAAAAGTGGTTTTTCAACACTAACACAAGTGCGAAAAGTGGTTTTTCAACACTAACACAAGTGCGAAAAGTGGTTTTTCAACACTATCACAAGTGCAAAAAGTGTTTTTTCCACACTAATACAAGTGCAAAAGTGGTTACCTGCACCAACACAGGTGCGAAAAGTGGTTTTTCAACACTAACACAAGTGCGAAAAGTGGTTTTTCAACACTATCGCAAGTGCAAAAAGTGTTTTTTCCACACTAATACAAGTGCAAAAGTGGTTTCCTGCACCAACACAAGTGCGAAAAGTGGTTTTTCAACACTAACACAAGTGCGAAAAGTGGTTTTTCAACACTAACACAAGTGCGAAAAGTGGTTTTTCAACACTAACACAAGTGCGAAAAGTGTTTTTTCCACGCTAATACAAGTGCAAAAGTGGTTTCCTGCACCAACACAAGTGCGAAAAGTGGTTTTTCAACACTAACACAAGTGCGAAAAGTGGTTTTTCAACACTAACACAAGTGCGAAAAGTTGTTTTTCAACACTATCACAAGTGCAAAAAGTGTTTTTTCCACACTAATACAAATGCAAAAGTGGTTTCCTGCACCAACACAAGTGCAAAAAGTTGTTTTTCAACACTAACACAAGTGCGAAAAGTGGTTTTTCAACACTAACACAAGTGCGAAAAGTGGTTTTTCCACACTAATACAAGTGCAAAAGTGGTTTCCTGCACCAACACAAGTGCGAAAAGTGGTTTTTCAACACTAACACGAGTGCGAAAAGCGGTTTTTCAACACTATCACAAGTGCAAAAAGTGTTTTTTCCACACTAATACAAGTGCAAAAGTGGTTTCCTGCACCAACACAAGTGCGAAAAGTGGTTTTTCAACACTAACACAAGTGCGAAAAGTGGTTTTTCAACACTATCACAAGTGCAAAAAGTGTTTTTTCCACACTAATACAAGTGCAAAAGTGGTTTCCTGCACCAACACAAGTGCGAAAAGTGGTTTTGCAACACTAACACAAGTGCGAAAAGTGGTTTTGCAACACTAACACAAGTGCGAAAAGTGGTTTTCAACACTAACACAAGTGCGAAAAGTGTTTTTTCCACACTAATACAAGTGCAAAAGTGGTTTTCTGCACCAACACAAGTGCGAAAAGTGGTTTTTAACACTAACACAAGTGCGAAAAGTTGTTTTTCAACACTAACACAAGTGCGAAAAGTGGTTTTTCAACACTAACACAAGTGCGAAAAGTGGTATTTCAACACTAACACAAGTGTGAAAAGTGGTTTTTCCACACTAATACAAGTGCAAAAGTGGTTTCCTGCACCAACACAAGTGCGAAAAGTGGTTTTTCAACACTAACACAAGTGCGAAAAGTGGTTTTTCAACACTAACACAACTGCGAAAAGTGGTTTTTCAACACTAACACAAGTGCGAAAAGTGTTTTTTCCACACTAATACAAGTGCGAAAAGTGGTTTTTCAACACTATCACAAGTGCAAAAAGTGTTTTTTCCACACTAATACAAGTGCAAAAGTGGTTACCTGCACCAACACAGGTGCGAAAAGTGGTTTTTCAACACTAACACAAGTGCGAAAAGTGGTTTTTCAACACTATCACAAGTGCAAAAAGTGTTTTTTCCACACTAATACAAGTGCAAAAGTGGTTTCCTGCACCAACACAAGTGCGAAAAGTGGTTTTTCAACACTAACACAAGTGCGAAAAGTGGTTTTTCAACACTAACACAAGTGCGAAAAGTTGTTTTTCAACACTAACACAAGTGCGAAAAGTGTTTTTTCCACACTAATACAAGTGCAAAAGTGGTTTCCTGCACCAACACAAGTGCGAAAAGTGGTTTTTCAACACTAACACAAGTGCGAAAAGTTGTTTTTCAACACTAACACAAGTGCGAAAAGTGGTTTTTCAACACTAACACAACTGCGAAAAGTGGTTTTTCAACACTAACACAAGTGCGAAAAGTGGTTTATCCACACTAATACAAGTGCAAAAGTGGTTTCCTGCAGCAACACAAGTGCGAAAAGTGGTTTTTCAACACTAACACAAGTGCGAAAAGTGGTTTTTCAACACTAACACAAGTGCGAAAAGTGGTTTTTCAACACTATCACAAGTGCAAAAAGTGTTTTTTCCACACTAATACAAGTGCAAAAGTGGTTACCTGCACCAACACAGGTGCGAAAAGTGGTTTTTCAACACTAACACAAGTGCGAAAAGTGGTTTTTCAACACTATCACAAGTGCAAAAAGTGTTTTTTCCACACTAATACAAGTGCAAAAGTGGTTTCCTGCACCAACACAAGTGCGAAAAGTGGTTTTTCAACACGAACACAAGTGCGAAAAGTGGTTTTTCAACACTAACACAAGTGCGAAAAGTGGTTTTTCAACACTAACACAAGTGCGAAAAGTGTTTTTTCCACGCTAATACAAGTGCAAAAGTGGTTTCCTGCACCAACACAAGTGCGAAAAGTGGTTTTTCAACACTAACACAAGTGCGAAAAGTGGTTTTTCAACACTAACACAAGTGCGAAAAGTTGTTTTTCAAAACTATCACAAGTGCAAAAAGTGTTTTTTCCACACTAATACAAATGCAAAAGTGGTTTCCTGCACCAACACAAGTGCAAAAAGTTGTTTTTCAACACTAACACAAGTGCGAAAAGTGGTTTTTCAACACTAACACAAGTGCGAAAAGTGGTTTTTCCACACTAATACAAGTGCAAAAGTGGTTTCCTGCACCAACACAAGTGCGAAAAGTGGTTTTTCAACACTAACACGAGTGCGAAAAGCGGTTTTTCAACACTATCACAAGTGCAAAAAGTGTTTTTTCCACACTAATACAAGTGCAAAAGTGGTTTCCTGCACCAACACAAGTGCGAAAAGTGGTTTTTCAACACTAACACAAGTGCGAAAAGTGGTTTTTCAACACTATCACAAGTGCAAAAAGTGTTTTTTCCACACTAATACAAGTGCAAAAGTGGTTTCCTGCACCAACACAAGTGCGAAAAGTGGTTTTGCAACACTAACACAAGTGCGAAAAGTGGTTTTGCAACACTAACACAAGTGCGAAAAGTGGTTTTCAACACTAACACAAGTGCGAAAAGTGTTTTTTCCACACTAATACAAGTGCAAAAGTGGTTTTCTGCACCAACACAAGTGCGAAAAGTGGTTTTTAACACTAACACAAGTGCGAAAAGTTGTTTTTCAACACTAACACAAGTGCGAAAAGTGGTTTTTCAACACTAACACAAGTGCGAAAAGTGGTATTTCAACACTAACACAAGTGTGAAAAGTGGTTTTTCCACACTAATACAAGTGCAAAAGTGGTTTCCTGCACCAACACAAGTGCGAAAAGTGGTTTTTCAACACTAACACAAGTGCGAAAAGTGGTTTTTCAACACTAACACAACTGCGAAAAGTGGTTTTTCAACACTAACACAAGTGCGAAAAGTGTTTTTTCCACACTAATACAAGTGCGAAAAGTGGTTTTTCAACACTATCACAAGTGCAAAAAGTGTTTTTTCCACACTAATACAAGTTCAAAAGTGGTTACCTGCACCAACACAGGTGCGAAAAGTGGTTTTTCAACACTAACACAAGTGCGAAAAGTGGTTTTTCAACACTATCACAAGTGCAAAAAGTGTTTTTTCCACACTAATACAAGTGCAAAAGTGGTTTCCTGCACCAACACAAGTGCGAAAAGTGGTTTTTCAACACTAACACAAGTGCGAAAAGTGGTTTTTCAACACTAACACAAGTGCGAAAAGTTGTTTTTCAACACTAACACAAGTGCGAAAAGTGTTTTTTCCACACTAATACAAGTGCAAAAGTGGTTTCCTGCACCAACACAAGTGCGAAAAGTGGTTTTTCAACACTAACACAAGTGCGAAAAGTGGTTTTTCAACACTAACACAAGTGCGAAAAGTGGTTTTTGAACACTATCACAAGTGCGAAAAGTGTTTTTTCCACACTAATACAAGTGCAAAAGTGGTTTCCTGCACCAACACAAGTGGGAAAAGTGGTTTTTCCACACTAATACAAGTGCAAAAGTGGTTTCCTGCACCAACACAAGTGCGAAAAGTGGTTTTTCAAAACTAACACAAGTGCGAAAAGTGGTTTTTCAACACTAACACAAGTGCGAAAAGTGGTTTTTCAACACTATCACAAGTGCAAAAAGTGTTTTTTCCTCAATAATACAAATGCAAAAGTGGTTTCCTGCACCAACACAAGTGCAAAAAGTTGTTTTTCAACACTAACACAAGTGCGAAAAGTGGTTTTTCAACACTAACACAAGTGCGAAAAGTGGTTTTTCCACACTAATACAAGTGCAAAAGTGGTTTCCTGCACCAACACAAGTGCGAAAAGTGGTTTTTCAACACTAACACGAGTGCGAAAAGTGGTTTTTCAACACTATCACAAGTGCAAAAAGTGTTTTTTCCACACTAATACAAGTGCAAAAGTGGTTTCCTGCACCAACACAAGTGCGAAAAGTGGTTTTTCAACACTAACACAAGTGCAAAAAGTGGTTTTTCAACAATATCACAAGTGCAAAAAGTGTTTTTTCCACACTAATACAAGTGCAAAAGTGGTTTCCTGCACCAACACAAGTGCGAAAAGTGGTTTTGCAACACTAACACAAGTGCGAAAAGTGGTTTTGCAACACTAACACAAGTGCGAAAAGTGGTTTTCAACACTAACAACAGAAGTGCGAAAAGTGTTTTTTCCACACTAATACAAGTGCAAAAGTGGTTTCCTGCACCAACACAAGTGCGAAAAGTGGTTTTTCAACACTAACACAAGTGCGAAAAGTTGTTTTTCAACACTAACACAAGTGCGAAAAGTGGTTTTTCAACACTAACACAACTGCGAAAAGTGGTTTTTCAACACTAACACAAGTGCGAAAAGTGTTTTTTCCACACTAATACAAGCGCAAAAGTGGTTTCCTGCAGCAACACAAGTGCGAAAAGTGGTATTTCAACACTAACACAAGTGTGAAAAGTGGTTTTTCCACACTAATACAAGTGCAAAAGTGGTTTCCTGCACCAACACAAGTGCGAAAAGTGGTTTTTCAACACTAACACAAGTGCGAAAAGTGGTTTTTCAACACTAACACAACTGCGAAAAGTGGTTTTTCAACACTAACACAAGTGCGAAAAGTGTTTTTTCCACACTAATACAAGTGCGAAAAGTGGTTTTTCAACACTATCACAAGTGCAAAAAGTGTTTTTTCCACACTAATACAAGTTCAAAAGTGGTTACCTGCACCAACACAGGTGCGAAAAGTGGTTTTTCAACACTAACACAAGTGCGAAAAGTGGTTTTTCAACACTATCACAAGTGCAAAAAGTGTTTTTTCCACACTAATACAAGTGCAAAAGTGGTTTCCTGCACCAACACAAGTGCGAAAAGTGGTTTTTCAACACTAACACAAGTGCGAAAAGTGGTTTTTCAACACTAACACAAGTGCGAAAAGTTGTTTTTCAACACTAACACAAGTGCGAAAAGTGTTTTTTCCACACTAATACAAGTGCAAAAGTGGTTTCCTGCACCAACACAAGTGCGAAAAGTGGTTTTTCAACACTAACACAAGTGCGAAAAGTGGTTTTTCAACACTAACACAAGTGCGAAAAGTGGTTTTTGAACACTATCACAAGTGCGAAAAGTGTTTTTTCCACACTAATACAAGTGCAAAAGTGGTTTCCTGCACCAACACAAGTGGGAAAAGTGGTTTTTCCACACTAATACAAGTGCAAAAGTGGTTTCCTGCACCAACACAAGTGCGAAAAGTGGTTTTTCAACACTAACACAAGTGCGAAAAGTGGTTTTTCAACACTAACACAAGTGCGAAAAGTGGTTTTTCAACACTATCACAAGTGCAAAAAGTGTTTTTTCCTCAATAATACAAATGCAAAAGTGGTTTCCTGCACCAACACAAGTGCAAAAAGTTGTTTTTCAACACTAACACAAGTGCGAAAAGTGGTTTTTCAACACTAACACAAGTGCGAAAAGTGGTTTTTCCACACTAATACAAGTGCAAAAGTGGTTTCCTGCACCAACACAAGTGCGAAAAGTGGTTTTTCAACACTAACACGAGTGCGAAAAGTGGTTTTTCAACACTATCACAAGTGCAAAAAGTGTTTTTTCCACACTAATACAAGTGCAAAAGTGGTTTCCTGCACCAACACAAGTGCGAAAAGTGGTTTTTCAACACTAACACAAGTGCAAAAAGTGGTTTTTCAACAATATCACAAGTGCAAAAAGTGTTTTTTCCACACTAATACAAGTGCAAAAGTGGTTTCCTGCACCAACACAAGTGCGAAAAGTGGTTTTGCAACACTAACACAAGTGCGAAAAGTGGTTTTGCAACACTAACACAAGTGCGAAAAGTGGTTTTCAACACTAACAACAGAAGTGCGAAAAGTGTTTTTTCCACACTAATACAAGTGCAAAAGTGGTTTCCTGCACCAACACAAGTGCGAAAAGTGGTTTTTCAACACTAACACAAGTGCGAAAAGTTGTTTTTCAACACTAACACAAGTGCGAAAAGTGGTTTTTCAACACTAACACAACTGCGAAAAGTGGTTTTTCAACACTAACACAAGTGCGAAAAGTGTTTTTTCCACACTAATACAAGCGCAAAAGTGGTTTCCTGCAGCAACACAAGTGCGAAAAGTGGTTTTTCAACACTAACACAAGTGCGAAAAGTGGTTTTTCAACACTAACACAAGTGCGAAAAGTGGTTTTTCAACACTATCACAAGTGCAAAAAGTGTTTTTTCCACACTAATACAAGTGCGAAAAGTGGTATTTCAACACTAACACAAGTGTGAAAAGTGGTTTTTCCACACTAATACAAGTGCAAAAGTGGTTTCCTGCACCAACACAAGTGCGAAAAGTGGTTTTTCAACACTAACACAAGTGCGAAAAGTGGTTTTTCAACACTAACACAACTGCGAAAAGTGGTTTTTCAACACTAACACAAGTGCGAAAAGTGTTTTTTCCACACTAATACAAGTGCGAAAAGTGGTTTTTCAACACTATCACAAGTGCAAAAAGTGTTTTTTCCACACTAATACAAGTTCAAAAGTGGTTACCTGCACCAACACAGGTGCGAAAAGTGGTTTTTCAACACTAACACAAGTGCGAAAAGTGGTTTTTCAACACTATCACAAGTGCAAAAAGTGTTTTTTCCACACTAATACAAGTGCAAAAGTGGTTTCCTGCACCAACACAAGTGCGAAAAGTGGTTTTTCAACACTAACACAAGTGCGAAAAGTGGTTTTTCAACACTAACACAAGTGCGAAAAGTTGTTTTTCAACACTAACACAAGTGCGAAAAGTGTTTTTTCCACACTAATACAAGTGCAAAAGTGGTTTCCTGCACCAACACAAGTGCGAAAAGTGGTTTTTCAACACTAACACAAGTGCGAAAAGTGGTTTTTCAACACTAACACAAGTGCGAAAAGTGGTTTTTGAACACTATCACAAGTGCGAAAAGTGTTTTTTCCACACTAATACAAGTGCAAAAGTGGTTTCCTGCACCAACACAAGTAGGAAAAGTGGTTTTTCCACACTAATACAAGTGCAAAAGTGGTTTCCTGCACCAACACAAGTGCGAAAAGTGGTTTTTCAAAACTAACACAAGTGCGAAAAGTGGTTTTTCAACACTAACACAAGTGCGAAAAGTGGTTTTTCAACACTATCACAAGTGCAAAAAGTGTTTTTTCCTCAATAATACAAATGCAAAAGTGGTTTCCTGCACCAACACAAGTGCAAAAAGTTGTTTTTCAACACTAACACAAGTGCGAAAAGTGGTTTTTCAACACTAACACAAGTGCGAAAAGTGGTTTTTCCACACTAATACAAGTGCAAAAGTGGTTTCCTGCACCAACACAAGTGCGAAAAGTGGTTTTTCAACACTAACACGAGTGCGAAAAGTGGTTTTTCAACACTATCACAAGTGCAAAAAGTGTTTTTTCCACACTAATACAAGTGCAAAAGTGGTTTCCTGCACCAACACAAGTGCGAAAAGTGGTTTTTCAACACTAACACAAGTGCAAAAAGTGGTTTTTCAACAATATCACAAGTGCAAAAAGTGTTTTTTCCACACTAATACAAGTGCAAAAGTGGTTTCCTGCACCAACACAAGTGCGAAAAGTGGTTTTGCAACACTAACACAAGTGCGAAAAGTGGTTTTGCAACACTAACACAAGTGCGAAAAGTGGTTTTCAACACTAACAACAGAAGTGCGAAAAGTGTTTTTTCCACACTAATACAAGTGCAAAAGTGGTTTCCTGCACCAACACAAGTGCGAAAAGTGGTTTTTCAACACTAACACAAGTGCGAAAAGTTGTTTTTCAACACTAACACAAGTGCGAAAAGTGGTTTTTCAACACTAACACAACTGCGAAAAGTGGTTTTTCAACACTAACACAAGTGCGAAAAGTGTTTTTTCCACACTAATACAAGCGCAAAAGTGGTTTCCTGCAGCAACACAAGTGCGAAAAGTGGTATTTCAACACTAACACAAGTGTGAAAAGTGGTTTTTCCACACTAATACAAGTGCAAAAGTGGTTTCCTGCACCAACACAAGTGCGAAAAGTGGTTTTTCAACACTAACACAAGTGCGAAAAGTGGTTTTTCAACACTAACACAACTGCGAAAAGTGGTTTTTCAACACTAACACAAGTGCGAAAAGTGTTTTTTCCACACTAATACAAGTGCGAAAAGTGGTTTTTCAACACTATCACAAGTGCAAAAAGTGTTTTTTCCACACTAATACAAGTTCAAAAGTGGTTACCTGCACCAACACAGGTGCGAAAAGTGGTTTTTCAACACTAACACAAGTGCGAAAAGTGGTTTTTCAACACTATCACAAGTGCAAAAAGTGTTTTTTTCCACACTAATACAAGTGCAAAAGTGGTTTCCTGCACCAACACAAGTGCGAAAAGTGGTTTTTCAACACTAACACAAGTGCGAAAAGTGGTTTTTCAACACTAACACAAGTGCGAAAAGTTGTTTTTCAACACTAACACAAGTGCGAAAAGTGTTTTTTCCACACTAATACAAGTGCAAAAGTGGTTTCCTGCACCAACACAAGTGCGAAAAGTGGTTTTTCAACACTAACACAAGTGCGAAAAGTGGTTTTTCAACACTAAACAAGTGCGAAAAGTGGTTTTTGAACACTATCACAAGTGCGAAAAGTGTTTTTTCCACACTAATACAAGTGCAAAAGTGGTTTCCTGCACCAACACAAGTGGGAAAAGTGGTTTTTCCACACTAATACAAGTGCAAAAGTGGTTTCCTGCACCAACACAAGTGCGAAAAGTGGTTTTTCAACACTAACACAAGTGCGAAAAGTGGTTTTTCAACACTAACACAAGTGCGAAAAGTGGTTTTTCAACACTATCACAAGTGCAAAAAGTGTTTTTTCCTCAATAATACAAATGCAAAAGTGGTTTCCTGCACCAACACAAGTGCAAAAAGTTGTTTTTCAACACTAACACAAGTGCGAAAAGTGGTTTTTCAACACTAACACAAGTGCGAAAAGTGGTTTTTCCACACTAATACAAGTGCAAAAGTGGTTTCCTGCACCAACACAAGTGCGAAAAGTGGTTTTTCAACACTAACACGAGTGCGAAAAGTGGTTTTTTCAACACTATCACAAGTGCAAAAAGTGTTTTTTCCACACTAATACAAGTGCAAAAGTGGTTTCCTGCACCAACACAAGTGCGAAAAGTGGTTTTTCAACACTAACACAAGTGCAAAAAGTGGTTTTTCAACAATATCACAAGTGCAAAAAGTGTTTTTTTCCACACTAATACAAGTGCAAAAGTGGTTTCCTGCACCAACACAAGTGCGAAAAGTGGTTTTGCAACACTAACACAAGTGCGAAAAGTGGTTTTGCAACACTAACACAAGTGCGAAAAGTGGTTTTCAACACTAACAACAGAAGTGCGAAAAGTGTTTTTTCCACACTATTACAAGTGCAAAAGTGGTTTCCTGCACCAACACAAGTGCGAAAAGTGGTTTTCAACACTAACACAAGTGCGAAAAGTTGTTTTTCAACACTAACACAAGTGCGAAAAGTGGTTTTTCAACACTAACACAACTGCGAAAAGTGGTTTTTTCAACACTAACACAAGTGCGAAAAGTGTTTTTTCCACACTAATACAAGCGCAAAAGTGGTTTCCTGCAGCAACACAAGTGCGAAAAGTGGTTTTTCAACACTATACACAAGTGCGAAATGTGGTTTTTCAACACTAACACAAGTGCGAAAAGTGGTTTTTCAACACTATCACAAGTGCAAAAGTGTTTTTTCCACACTAATACAAGTGCAAAAGTGGTTACCTGCACCAACACAGGTGCGAAAAGTGGTTTTTCAACACTAACACAAGTGCGAAAAGTGGTTTTTCAACACTATCAGTGCAAAATGTGTTTTTTCCACTAATACAAGTGCAAAGTGGTTCCTGCAACAACAAGTGCGTAAGTGGTTTTTCTAACACTAAAGTGCGAAAAGTGGTTTTTCAACACTACACAAGTGCGAAAAGTGGTTTTTCACACTAACACAAGTGCGAAAAGTGTTTTTTCACTAATCACAAGTGCAAAATTGTTTTCCTGCACCACAAACAAGTGCGAAAAGTGGTTTCTTCAACACTAACACAAGTGCGAAAAGTGGTTTTTCAACACTAACACAAGTGCGAAAAGTGGTTTTTCAACACTATCACAAGTGCAAAAAGTGTTTTTTCACACTAATACAAGTGCAAAAGTGGTTTCCTGCACCAACACAAGTGCGAAAAGTGGTTTTTCAACACTACACACAGTGCGAAAAGTGGTATTTCAACACTAACACAAGTGGGTGCGAAAAGTGTGGAAAAGTGGTTTTTCCACACTAATACAAGTGCAAAAGTGGTTTCCTGCACCAACACAAGTGCGAAAAGTGGTTTTTCAACACTAACACAAGTGCGAAAAGTGGTTTTTCAACACTAACACAACTGCGAAAAGTGGTTTTTCAACACTAACACAAGTGCGAAAAGTGTTTTTTCCACACTAATACAAGTGCAAAAGTGGTTTCCTGCACCAACACAAGTGCGAAAAGTGGTTTTTCAACACTAACACAAGTGCAAAAAGTGGTTTTTCAACACTAACACAAGTGCGAAAAGTTGTTTTTCAACACTATCACAAGTGCAAAAAGTGTTTTTTCCACACTAATACAAATGCAAAAGTGGTTTCCTGCACCAACACAAGTGCAAAAAGTTGTTTTTCAACACTAACACAAGTGCGAAAAGTGGTTTTTCAACACTAACACAAGTGCGAAAAGTGGTTTTTCCACACTAATACAAGTGCAAAAGTGGTTTACTGCACCAACACAAGTGCGAAAAGTGGTTTTTCAACACTAACACGAGTGCGAAAAGTGGTTTTTCAACACTATCACAAGTGCAAAAAGTGTTTTTTCCACACTACTACAAGTGCAAAAGTGGTTTCCTGCACCAACACAAGTGCGAAAAGTGGTTTTTCAACACTAACACAAGTGCGAAAAGTGGTTTTTCAACACTATCACAAGTGCAAAAAGTGTTTTTTCCACACTAATACAAGTGCAAAAGTGGTTTCCTGCACCAACACAAGTGCGAAAAGTGGTTTTGCAACACTAACACAAGTGCGAAAAGTGGTTTTGCAACACTAACACAAGTGCGAAAAGTGGTTTTCAACACTAACACAAGTGCGAAAAGTGTTTTTTCCACACTAATACAAGTGCAAAAGTGGTTTCCTGCACCAACACAAGTGCGAAAAGTGGTTTTTCAACACTAACACAAGTGCGAAAAGTTGTTTTTCAACACTAACACAAGTGCGAAAAGTGGTTTTTCAACACTAACACAACTGCGAAAAGTGGTTTTTCAACACTAACACAAGTGCGAGAAGTGTTTTTTCCACACTAATACAAGTGCAAAGGTGGTTTCCTGCAGCAACACAAGTGCGAAAAGTGGTTTTTCAACACTAACACAAGTGCGAAAAGTGGTTTTTCAACACTAACACAAGTGCTAAAAGTGTTTTTTCCACACCAATACAAGTGCAAAAGTGGTTACCTGCACCAACACAAGTGCGAAAAGTGGTTTTTCAACACTAACACAAGTGCGAAAAGTGGTTTTTCAACACTATCACAAGTGCAAAAAGTGTTTTTTCCACACTAATACAAGTGCAAAAGTGGTTTCCTGCACCAACACAAGTGCAAAAGTGGTTACCTGCACCAACACAAGTGCGAAAAGTGGTTTTTCAACACTAACACAAGTGCGAAAAGTGGTTTTTCAACACTATCACAAGTGCAAAAAGTGTTTTTTCCACACTAATACAAGTGCAAAAGTGGTTTCCTGCACCAACACAAGTGCGGAAAATGGTTTTTCAACACTAACACAAGTGCGAAAAGTGGTTTTTCAACACTAACACAAGTGCGAAAAGTGGTTTT
Source organism: Myxine glutinosa (assembly GCF_964187855.1). NCBI lineage: Eukaryota > Metazoa > Chordata > Myxini > Myxiniformes > Myxinidae > Myxine > Myxine glutinosa. The sequence continues at coordinate 75,279 of NW_027616817.1, read as the reverse complement.
TCAACACTAACACAAGTGCGAAAAGTGTTTTTTTCCACACTAATACAAGTGCAAAAGTGGTTTCCTGCACTAACACAAGTGCGAAAAGTGGTTTTTCAACACTAACACAAGTGCGAAAAGTGGTTTTTCAACACTATCATAAGTGCAAAAAGTGTTTTTTCCACACTAATACAAGTGCAAAAGTGGTTTCCTGCACCAACACAAATGTAAAAAGTGGTTTTTCAACACTAACACAAGTGCGAAAAGTGGTTTTTCAACACTAACACAAGTGCGAAAAGTGGTTTTTCAACACTATCACAAGTGCAAAAAGTGTTTTTTCCACACTAATACAAGTGCAAAAGTGGTTTCCTGCACCAACACAAGTGCGAAAAGTGGTTTTTCAACACAAGTGCGAAAAGTGGTTTTTCAACACTATCACAAGTGCAAAAAGTGTTTTTTCCACACTTACACAAGTGCAAAAGTGGTTTCCTGCACCAACACAAGTGCGAAAAGTGGTTTTGCAACACTAACACAAGTGCGAAAAGTGGTTTTGCAACACTAACACAAGTGCGAAAAGTGGTTTTCAACACTAACACAAGTGCGAAAAGTGTTTTTTCCACACTAATACAAGTGCAAAAGTGGTTTCCTGCACCAACACAAGTGCGAAAAGTGGTTTTTCAACACTAACACAAGTGCGAAAAGTTGTTTTTCAACACTAACACAAGTGCGAAAAGTGGTTTTTCAACACTAACACAACTGCGAAAAGTGGTTTTTCAACACTAACACAAGTGCGAGAAGTGTTTTTTCCACACTAATACAAGTGCAAAGGTGGTTTCCTGCAGCAACACAAGTGCGAAAAGTGGTTTTTCAACACTAACACAAGTGCGAAAAGTGGTTTTCAACACTAACACAAGTGCGAAAAGTGGTTTTTCGACACTATCACAAGTGCAAAAAGTGTTTTTTCCACACTAATACAAGTGCAAAAGTGGTTACCTGCACCAACCCAAGTGCGAAAAGTGGTTTTTCAACACTAACACAAGTGCGAAAAGTGGTTTTTCAAAGACTATCACAAGTGCAAAAAGTGTTTTTTCCACACTAATACAAGTGCAAAAGTGGTGTCCTGCACCAACACAAGTGCAAAAGTGGTTACCTGCACCAACACAAGTGTGAAAAGTGGTTTTTCAACACTTAACACAAGTGCGAAAAGTGGTTTTTCAACACTATCACAAGTGCAAAAAGTGTTTTTTCCACATTAATACAAGTGCAAAAGTGGTTTCCTGCACCAACACAAGTGCGAAAAGTGGTTTTTCAACACTAACACAAGTGCGAAAAGTGGTTTTTCAACACTAACACAAGTGCGAAAAGTGGTTTTTCAACACTAACACAAGTGCGAAAAGTGTTTTTTCCACACTAATACAAGTGCAAAAGTGGTTTCCTGCACTAACACAAGTGCGAAAAGTGGTTTTTCAACACTAACACAAGTGCGAAAAGTGGTTTTTCAACACTATCACAAGTGCAAAAAGTGTTTTTCCACACTAATACAAGTGCAAAAGTGGTTTCCTGCACCAACACAAGTGCGAAAAGTGGTTTTTCAACACTAACACAAGTGCGAAAAGTGGTTTTTCAACACTAACACAAGTGCGAAAAGTGTTTTTTCCACACTAATACAAGTGCAAAAGTGGTTTCCTGCACCAACACAAGTGCGAAAAGTGGTTTTTCAACACCAACACAAGTGCGAAAAGTGGTTTTTCAACACTATCACAAGTGCAAAAAGTGTTTTTCCACACTAACACAAGTGCAAAAGTGGTTTCCTGCACCAACACAAGTGCGAAAAGTGGTTTTTCAACACTAACACAAGTGCGAAAAGTGGTTTTTCAACACTAACACAAGTGCGAAAAGTGATTTTTCCACACTAATACAAGTGCAAAAGTGGTTTCCTGCACCAACACAAGTGCGAAAAGTGGTTTTTCAACACTAACACAAGTGCGAAAAGTGGTTTTTCAACACTATCACAAGTGCAAAAAGTGTTTTTTCCACACTAATACAAGTGCAAAAGTGGTTTCCTACACCAACACAAGTGCGAAAAGTGGTTTTTCAACACTAACACAAGTGCGAAAAGTGGTTTTTCAACACTAACACAAGTGCGAAAAGTGTTTTTTCCACACTAATACAAGTGCAAAAGTGGTTTCCTGCACCAACACAAGTGCGAAAAGTGGTTTTTCAACACTAACACAAGTGCGAAAAGTGGTTTTTGAACACTAACACAAGTGCGAAAAGTGATTTTTCCACACTAATACAAGTGCAAAAGTGGTTTCCTGCACCAACACAAGTGCGAAAAGTGGTTTTTCAACACTAACACAAGTGCGAAAAGTGGTTTTTCAACACTATCACAAGTGCAAAAAGTGTTTTTTCCACACTAATACAAGTGCAAAAGTGGTTTCCTGCACCAACACAAGTGCGAAAAGTGGTTTTTCAACACTATCACAAGTGCAAAAAGTGTTTTTTCCACACTAATACAAGTGCAAAAGTGGTTTCCTGCACCAACACAAGTGCGAAAAGTGGTTTTTCAACACTAACACAAGTGCAAAAAGTGGTTTTTCAACAATATCACAAGTGCAAAAAGTGTTTTTTCCACACTAATACAAGTGCAAAAGTGGTTTCCTGCACCAACACAAGTGCGAAAAGTGGTTTTGCAACACTAACACAAGTGCGAAAAGTGGTTTTGCAACACTAACACAAGTGCGAAAAGTGGTTTTCAACACTAACAACAGAAGTGCGAAAAGTGTTTTTTCCACACTAATACAAGTGCAAAAGTGGTTTCCTGCACCAACACAAGTGCGAAAAGTGGTTTTTCAACACTAACACAAGTGCGAAAAGTTGTTTTTCAACACTAACACAAGTGCGAAAAGTGGTTTTTCAACACTAACACAACTGCGAAAAATGGTTTTTCAACACTAACACAAGTGCGAAAAGTGTTTTTTCCACACTAATACAAGCGCAAAAGTGGTTTCCTGCAGCAACACAAGTGCGAAAAGTGGTTTTTCAACACTAACACAAGTGCGAAAAATGGTTTTTCAACACTAACACAAGTGCGAAAAGTGGTTTTTCAACACTATCACAAGTGCAAAAAGTGTTTTTTCCACACTAATACAAGTGCAAAAGTGGTTACCTGCACCAACACAGGTGCGAAAAGTGGTTTTTCAACACTAACACAAGTGCGAAAAGTGGTTTTTCAACACTATCACAAGTGCAAAAAGTGTTTTTTCCACACTAATACAAGTGCAAAAGTGGTTTCCTGCACCAACACAAGTGCGAAAAGTGGTTTTTCAACACTAACACAAGTGCGAAAAGTGGTTTTTCAACACTAACACAAGTGCGAAAAGTGGTTTTTCAACACTAACACAAGTGCGAAAAGTGTTTTTTCCACACTAATACAAGTGCAAAATTGGTTTCCTGCACCAACACAAGTGCGAAAAGTGGTTTTTCAACACTAACACAAGTGCGAAAAGTGGTTTTTCAACACTAACACAAGTGCGAAAAGTGGTTTTTCAACACTATCACAAGTGCAAAAAGTGTTTTTTCCACACTAATACAAGTGCAAAAGTGGTTTCCTGCACCAACACAAGTGCGAAAAGTGGTTTTTCAACACTAACACAAGTGCGAAAAGTGGTATTTCAACACTAACACAAGTGCGAAAAGTGGTTTTTCCACACTAATACAAGTGCAAAAGTGGTTTCCTGCACCAACACAAGTGCGAAAAGTGGTTTTTCAACACTAACACAAGTGCGAAAAGTGGTTTTTCAACACTAACACAACTGCGAAAAGTGGTTTTTCAACACTAACACAAGTGCGAAAAGTGTTTTTTCCACACTAATACAAGTGCAAAAGTGGTTTCCTGCACCAACACAAGTGCGAAAAGTGGTTTTTCAACACTAACACAAGTGCAAAAAGTGGTTTTTCAACACTAACACAAGTGCGAAAAGTTGTTTTTCAACACTATCACAAGTGCAAAAAGTGTTTTTTCCACACTAATACAAATGCAAAAGTGGTTTCCTGCACCAACACAAGTGCAAAAAGTTGTTTTTCAACACTAACACAAGTGCGAAAAGTGGTTTTTCAACACTAACACAAGTGCGAAAAGTGGTTTTTCCACACTAATACAAGTGCAAAAGTGGTTTACTGCACCAACACAAGTGCGAAAAGTGGTTTTTCAACACTAACACGAGTGCGAAAAGTGGTTTTTCAACACTATCACAAGTGCAAAAAGTGTTTTTTCCACACTACTACAAGTGCAAAAGTGGTTTCCTGCACCAACACAAGTGCGAAAAGTGGTTTTTCAACACTAACACAAGTGCGAAAAGTGGTTTTTCAACACTATCACAAGTGCAAAAAGTGTTTTTTCCACACTAATACAAGTGCAAAAGTGGTTTCCTGCACCAACACAAGTGCGAAAAGTGGTTTTGCAACACTAACACAAGTGCGAAAAGTGGTTTTGCAACACTAACACAAGTGCGAAAAGTGGTTTTCAACACTAACACAAGTGCGAAAAGTGTTTTTTCCACACTAATACAAGTGCAAAAGTGGTTTCCTGCACCAACACAAGTGCGAAAAGTGGTTTTTCAACACTAACACAAGTGCGAAAAGTTGTTTTTCAACACTAACACAAGTGCGAAAAGTGGTTTTTCAACACTAACACAACTGCGAAAAGTGGTTTTTCAACACTAACACAAGTGCGAGAAGTGTTTTTTCCACACTAATACAAGTGCAAAGGTGGTTTCCTGCAGCAACACAAGTGCGAAAAGTGGTTTTTCAACACTAACACAAGTGCGAAAAGTGGTTTTTCAACACTAACACAAGTGCGAAAAGTGGTTTTTCAACACTATCACAAGTGCTAAAAGTGTTTTTTCCACACCAATACAAGTGCAAAAGTGGTTACCTGCACCAACACAAGTGCGAAAAGTGGTTTTTCAACACTAACACAAGTGCGAAAAGTGGTTTTTCAACACTATCACAAGTGCAAAAAGTGTTTTTTCCACACTAATACAAGTGCAAAAGTGGTTTCCTGCACCAACACAAGTGCAAAAGTGGTTACCTGCACCAACACAAGTGCGAAAAGTGGTTTTTCAACACTAACACAAGTGCGAAAAGTGGTTTTTCAACACTATCACAAGTGCAAAAAGTGTTTTTTCCACACTAATACAAGTGCAAAAGTGGTTTCCTGCACCAACACAAGTGCGGAAAATGGTTTTTCAACACTAACACAAGTGCGAAAAGTGGTTTTTCAACACTAACACAAGTGCGAAAAGTGGTTTTTCAACACTAACACAAGTGCGAAAAGTGTTTTTTCCACACTAATACAAGTGCAAAAGTGGTTTCCTGCACTAACACAAGTGCGAAAAGTGGTTTTTCAACACTAACACAAGTGCGAAAAGTGGTTTTTCAACACTATCACAAGTGCAAAAAGTGTTTTTTCCACACTAATACAAGTGCAAAAGTGGTTTCCTGCACCAACACAAATGTAAAAAGTGGTTTTTCAACACTAACACAAGTGCGAAAAGTGGTTTTTCAACACTAACACAAGTGCGAAAAGTGGTTTTTCCGCACTAATACAAGTGCAAAAGTGGTTTCCTGCACCAACACAAGTGCGAAAAGTGGTTTTTCAACACAAGTGCGAAAAGTGGTTTTTCAACACTATCACAAGTGCAAAAAGTGTTTTTTCCACACTTACACAAGTGCAAAAGTGGTTTCCTGCACCAACACAAGTGCGAAAAGTGGTTTTGCAACACTAACACAAGTGCGAAAAGTGGTTTTGCAACACTAACACAAGTGCGAAAAGTGGTTTTCAACACTAACACAAGTGCGAAAAGTGTTTTTTCCACACTAATACAAGTGCAAAAGTGGTTTCCTGCACCAACACAAGTGCGAAAAGTGGTTTTTCAACACTAACACAAGTGCGAAAAGTTGTTTTTCAACACTAACACAAGTGCGAAAAGTGGTTTTTCAACACTAACACAACTGCGAAAAGTGGTTTTTCAACACTAACACAAGTGCGAGAAGTGTTTTTTCCACACTAATACAAGTGCAAAGGTGGTTTCCTGCAGCAACACAAGTGCGAAAAGTGGTTTTTCAACACTAACACAAGTGCGAAAAGTGGTTTTCAACACTAACACAAGTGCGAAAAGTGGTTTTTCGACACTATCACAAGTGCAAAAAGTGTTTTTTCCACACTAATACAAGTGCAAAAGTGGTTACCTGCACCAACCCAAGTGCGAAAAGTGGTTTTTCAACACTAACACAAGTGCGAAAAGTGGTTTTTCAAAGACTATCACAAGTGCAAAAAGTGTTTTTTCCACACTAATACAAGTGCAAAAGTGGTGTCCTGCACCAACACAAGTGCAAAAGTGGTTACCTGCACCAACACAAGTGTGAAAAGTGGTTTTTCAACACTAACACAAGTGCGAAAAGTGGTTTTTCAACACTATCACAAGTGCAAAAAGTGTTTTTTCCACATTAATACAAGTGCAAAAGTGGTTTCCTGCACCAACACAAGTGCGAAAAGTGGTTTTTCAACACTAACACAAGTGCGAAAAGTGGTTTTTCAACACTAACACAAGTGCGAAAAGTGGTTTTTCAACACTAACACAAGTGCGAAAAGTGTTTTTTCCACACTAATACAAGTGCAAAAGTGGTTTCCTGCACTAACACAAGTGCGAAAAGTGGTTTTTCAACACTAACACAAGTGCGAAAAGTGGTTTTTCAACACTATCACAAGTGCAAAAAGTGTTTTTCCACACTAATACAAGTGCAAAAGTGGTTTCCTGCACCAACACAAGTGCGAAAAGTGGTTTTTCAACACTAACACAAGTGCGAAAAGTGGTTTTTCAACACTAACACAAGTGCGAAAAGTGTTTTTTCCACACTAATACAAGTGCAAAAGTGGTTTCCTGCACCAACACAAGTGCGAAAAGTGGTTTTTCAACACCAACACAAGTGCGAAAAGTGGTTTTTCAACACTATCACAAGTGCAAAAAGTGTTTTTTCCACACTAACACAAGTGCAAAAGTGGTTTCCTGCACCAACACAAGTGCGAAAAGTGGTTTTTCAACACTAACACAAGTGCGAAAAGTGGTTTTTCAACACTAACACAAGTGCGAAAAGTGATTTTTCCACACTAATACAAGTGCAAAAGTGGTTTCCTGCACCAACACAAGTGCGAAAAGTGGTTTTTCAACACTAACACAAGTGCGAAAAGTGGTTTTTCAACACTATCACAAGTGCAAAAAGTGTTTTTTCCACACTAATACAAGTGCAAAAGTGGTTTCCTACACCAACACAAGTGCGAAAAGTGGTTTTTCAACACTAACACAAGTGCGAAAAGTGGTTTTTCAACACTAACACAAGTGCGAAAAGTGTTTTTTCCACACTAATACAAGTGCAAAAGTGGTTTCCTGCACCAACACAAGTGCGAAAAGTGGTTTTTCAACACTAACACAAGTGCGAAAAGTGGTTTTTGAACACTAACACAAGTGCGAAAAGTGATTTTTCCACACTAATACAAGTGCAAAAGTGGTTTCCTGCACCAACACAAGTGCGAAAAGTGGTTTTTCAACACTAACACAAGTGCGAAAAGTGGTTTTTCAACACTATCACAAGTGCAAAAAGTGTTTTTTCCACACTAATACAAGTGCAAAAGTGGTTTCCTGCACCAACACAAGTGCGAAAAGTGGTTTTTCAACACTAACACAAGTGCGAAAAGTGGTTTTTCAACACTAACACAACTGCGAAAAGTGGTTTTTCAACACTAACACAAGTGCGAAAAGTGTTTTTTCCACACTAATACAAGTGCAAAAGTGGTTTCCTGCACCAACACAAGTGCGAAAAGTGGTTTTTCAACACTAACACAAGTGTGAAAAGTGGTTTTTCAACACTAACACAAGTGCGAAAAGTGGTTTTTCAACACTATCACAAGTGCAAAAAGTGTTTTTTCCACACTAATGCAAATGCAAAAGTGGTTTCCTGCACCAACACAAGTGCAAAAAGTTGTTTTTCAACACTAACACAAGTGCGAAAAGTGGTTTTTCAACACTAACACAAGTGCGAAAAGTGGTTTTTCCACACTAATACAAGTGCAAAAGTGGTTTCCTGCACCAACACAAGTGCGAAAAGTGGTTTTTCAACACTAACACGAGTGCGAAAAGTGGTTTTTCAACACTATCACAAGTGCAAAAAGTGTTTTTTCCACACTAATACAAGTGCAAAAGTGGTTTCCTGCACCAACACAAGTGCGAAAAGTGGTTTTGCAACACTAACACAAGTGCGAAAAGTGGTTTTGCAACACTAACACAAGTGCGAAAAGTGGTTTTCAACACTAACACAAGTGCGAAAAGTGTTTTTTCCACACTAGTACAAGTGCAAAAGTGGTTTCCTGCACCAACACAAGTGCGAAAAGTGGTTTTTCAACACTAACACAAGTGCGAAAAGTTGTTTTTCAACACTAACACAAGTGCGAAAAGTGGTTTTTCAACACTAACACAACTGCGAAAAGTGGTTTTTCAACACTAACACAAGTGCGAAAAGTGTTTTTTCCACACTAATACAAGTGCAAAAGTGGTTTCCTGCAGCAACACAAGTGCGAAAAGTGGTTTTTCAACACTAACACAAGTGCGAAAAGTGGTTTTTCAACACTAACACAAGTGCGAAAAGTGGTTTTTCAACACTATCACAAGTGCAAAAAGTGTTTTTTCCACACTAATACAAGTGCAAAAGTGGTTACCTGCACCAACACAAGTGCGAAAAGTGGTTTTTCAACACTAACACAAGTGCGAAAAGTGGTTTTTCCACACTAATACAAGTGCAAAAGTGGTTTCCTGCACCAACACAAGTGCGAAAAGTGGTTTTTCAACACTAATACAAGTGCGAAATGTGGTTTTTCAACACTAACACAAGTGCGAAAAGTGGTTTTTCAACACTAACACAAGTGCGAAAAGTGGTTTTTCAACACTAACACAAGTGCGAAAAGTGGTATTTCAACACTAACACAAGTGCGAAAAGTGGTTTTTCCACACTAATACAAGTGCAAAAGTGGTTTCCTGCACCAACACAAGTGCGAAAAGTGGTTTTTCAACACTAACACAAGTGCGAAAAGTGGTTTTTCAACACTAACACAACTGCGAAAAGTGGTTTTTCAACACTAACACAAGTGCGAAAAGTGTTTTTTCCACACTAATACAAGTGCAAAAGTGGTTTCCTGCACCAACACAAGTGCGAAAAGTGGTTTTTCAACACTAACACAAGTGCGAAAAGTGGTTTTTCAACACTAACACAAGTGCGAAAAGTGGTTTTTCAACACTATCAGAAGTGCAAAAAGTGTTTTTTCCACACTAATACAAATGCAAAAGTGGTTTCCTGCACCAACACAAGTGCAAAAAGTTGTTTTTCAACACCAACACAAGTGCGAAAATTGGTTTTTCAACACTAACACAAGTGCGAAAAGTGGTTTTTCCACACTAATACAAGTGCAAAAGTGGTTTCCTGCACCAACACAAGTGCGAGAAGTGGTTTTTCAACACTAACACGAGTGCAAAAAGTGGTTTTTCAACACTACCACAAGTGCAAAAAGTGTTTTTTCCACACTAATACAAGTGCAAAAGTGGTTTCCTGCACCAACACAAGTGCGAAAAGTGGTTTTGCAACACTAACACAAGTGCGAAAAGTGGTTTTGCAACACTAACACAAGTGCGAAAAGTGGTTTTTCAACACTATCACAAGTGCAAAAAGTGTTTTTCCACACTAATACAAGTGCAAAAGTGGTTTCCTGCACCAACACAAGTGCGAAAAGTGGTTTTGCAACACTAACACAAGTGCGAAAAGTGGTTTTGCAACACTAACACAAGTGCGAAAAGTGGTTTTCAACACTAACACAAGTGCGAAAAGTGTTTTTTCCACACTAATACAAGTGCAAAAGTGGTTTCCTGCACCAACACAAGTGCGAAAAGTGGTTTTTCAACACTAACACAAGTGCGAAAAGTGGTTTTTCAACACTATCACAAGTGCAAAAAGTGTTTTTTCCACACTAATATAAGTGCAAAAGTGGTTTCCTGCACCAACACAAGTGCGAAAAGTGGTTTTTCAACACTAATACAAGTGCGAAATGTGGTTTTTCAACACTAACACAAGTGCGAAAAGTGGTTTTTCAACACTAACACAAGTGCGAAAAGTAGTTTTTCAACACTAACACAAGTGCGAAAAGTGGTATTTCAACACTAACACAAGTGCGAAAAGTGGTTTTTCCACACTAATACAAGTGCAAAAGTGGTTTCCTGCACCAACACAAGTGCGAAAAGTGGTTTTTCAACACTAACACAAGTGCGAAAAGTGGTTTTTCAACACTAACACAAGTGCGAAAAGTGTTTTTTCCACACTAATACAAGTGCAAAAGTGGTTTCCTGCACCAACACAAGTGCGAAAAGTGGTTTTTCAACACTAACACAAGTGCGAAAAGTGGTTTTTCAACACTAACACAAGTGCGAAAAGTGGTTTTTCAACACTATCAGAAGTGCAAAAAGTGTTTTTTCCACACTAATACAAATGCAAAAGTGGTTTCCTGCACCAACACAAGTGCAAAAAGTTGTTTTTCAACACCAACACAAGTGCGAAAAGTGGTTTTTCAACACTAACACAAGTGCGAAAAGTGGTTTTTCCACACTAATACAAGTGCAAAAGTGGTTTCCTGCACCAACACAAGTGCGAGAAGTGGTTTTTCAACACTAACACGAGTGCAAAAAGTGGTTTTTCAACACTACCACAAGTGCAAAAAGTGTTTTTTCCACACTAATACAAGTGCAAAAGTGGTTTCCTGCACCAACACAAGTGCGAAAAGTGGTTTTGCAACACTAACACAAGTGTGAAAAGTGGTTTTGCAACACTAACACAAGTGCGAAAAGTGGTTTTTCAACACTATCACAAGTGCAAAAAGTGTTTTTCCACACTAATACAAGTGCAAAAGTGGTTTCCTGCACCAACACAAGTGCGAAAAGTGGTTTTGCAACACTAACACAAGTGCGAAAAGTGGTTTTGCAACACTAACACAAGTGCGAAAAGTGGTTTTCAACACTAACACAAGTGCGAAAAGTGTTTTTTCCACACTAATACAAGTGCAAAAGTGGTTTCCTGCACCAACACAAGTGCGAAAAGTGGTTTTTCAACACTAAAACAAGTGCGAAAAGTGGTTTTTCAACACTATCACAAGTGCAAAAAGTGTTTTTTCCACACTAATACAAGTGCAAAAGTGGTTTCCTGCACCAACACAAGTGCGAAAAGTGGTTTTTCAACACTAATACAAGTGCGAAATGTGGTTTTTCAACACTAACACAAGTGCGAAAAGTGGTTTTTCAACACTAACACAAGTGCGAAAAGTGGTTTTTCAACACTAACACAAGTGCGAAAAGTGGTATTTCAACACTAACACAAGTGCGAAAAGTGGTTTTTCCACACTAATACAAGTGCAAAAGTGGTTTCCTGCACCAACACAAGTGCGAAAAGTGGTTTTTCAACACTAACACAAGTGCGAAAAGTGGTTTTTCAACACTAACACAACTGCGAAAAGTGGTTTTTCAACACTAACACAAGTGCGAAAAGTGTTTTTTCCACACTAATACAAGTGCAAAAGTGGTTTCCTGCACCAACACAAGTGCGAAAAGTGGTTTTTCAACACTAACACAAGTGCGAAAAGTGGTTTTTCAACACTAACACAAGTGCGAAAAGTGGTTTTTCAACACTATCAGAAGTGCAAAAAGTGTTTTTTCCACACTAATACAAATGCAAAAGTGGTTTCCTGCACCAACACAAGTGCAAAAAATTGTTTTTCAACACCAACAGAAGTGCGAAAAGTGGTTTTTCAACACTAACACAAGTGCGAAAAGTGGTTTTTCCACACTAATACAAGTGCAAAAGTGGTTTCCTGCACCAACACAAGTGCGAGAAGTGGTTTTTTAACACTAACACGAGTGCGAAAAGTGGTTTTTCAACACTACCACAAGTGCAAAAAGTGTTTTTTCCACACTAATACAAGTCCAAAAGTGGTTTCCTGCACCAACACAAGTGCGAAAAGTGGTTTTTCAACACTAACACAAGTGCGAAAAGTGGTTTTTCAACACTATCACAAGTGCAAAAAGTGTTTTTCCACACTAATACAAGTGCAAAAGTGGTTTCCTGCACCAACACAAGTGCGAAAAGTGGTTTTGCAACACTAGCACAAGTGCGAAAAGTGGTTTTGCAACACTAACACAAGTGCGAAAAGTGGTTTTCAACACTAACACAAGTGCGAAAAGTGTTTTTTCCACACTAATACAAGTGCAAAAGTGGTTTCCTGCACCAACACAAGTGCGAAAAGTGGTTTTTCAACACTAACACAAGTGCGAAAAGTTGTTTTTCAACACTACACAAGTGCGAAAAGTGGTTTTTCAACACTAACACAACTGCGAAAAGTGGTTTTTCAACACTAACACAAGTGCGAAAAGTGTTTTTTCCACACTAATACAAGTGCAAAAGTGGTTTCCTGCAGCAACACAAGTGCGAAAAGTGGTTTTTCAACACTAACACAAGTGCGAAAAGTAGTTTTTCAACACTAACACAAGTGCGAAAAGTGGTTTTTGAACACTATCACATGTGCAAAAAGTGTTTTTTCCACACTAATACAAGTGCAAAAGTGGTTACCTGCACCAACACAGGTGCGAAAAGTGGTTTTTCAACACTAACACAAGTGCGAAAAGTGGTTTTTCAACACTATCACAAGTGCAAAAAGTGTTTTTTCCACACTTATACAAGTGCAAAAGTGGTTTCCTGCACCAACACAAGTGCGAAAAGTGGTTTTTCAACACTAACACAAGTGCGAAAAGTGGTTTTTCAACACTAACACAAGTGCGAAAAGTGGTTTTTCAACACTAACACAAGTGCGAAAAGTGTTTTTTCCACACTAATACAAGTGCAAAAGTGGTTTCCTGCACCAACACAAGTGCGAAAAGTGGTTTTTCAACACTAACACAAGTGCGAAAAGTGGTTTTTCAACACTAACACAAGTGCGAAAAGTTGTTTTTCAACACTATCACAAGTGCAAAAAGTGTTTTTTCCACACTAATACAAATGCAAAAGTGGTTTCCTGCACCAACACAAGTACAAAAAGTTGTTTTTCAACACTAACACAAGTGCGAAAAGTGGTTTTTCAACACTAACACAAGTGCGAAAAGTGGTTTTTCCACACTAATACAAGTGCAAAAGTGGTTTCCTGCACCAACACAAGTGCGAAAAGTGGTTTTTCAACACTAACACGAGTGCGAAAAGCGGTTTTTCAACACTATCACAAGTGCAAAAAGTGTTTTTTCCACACTAATACAAGTGCAAAAGTGGTTTCCTGCACCAACACAAGTGCGAAAAGTGGTTTTTCAACACTAACACAAGTGCGAAAAGTGGTTTTTCAACACTATCACAAGTGCAAAAAGTGTTTTTTCCACACTAATACAAGTGCAAAAGTGGTTTCCTGCACCAACACAAGTGCGAAAAGTGGTTTTGCAACACTAACACAAGTGCGAAAAGTGGTTTTGCAACACTAACACAAGTGCGAAAAGTGGTTTTCAACACTAACACAAGTGCGAAAAGTGTTTTTTCCACACTAATACAAGTGCAAAAGTGGTTTTCTGCACCAACACAAGTGCGAAAAGTGGTTTTTAACACTAACACAAGTGCGAAAAGTTGTTTTTCAACACTAACACAAGTGAGAAAAGTGGTTTTTCAACACTAACACAAGTGCGAAAAGTGGTATTTCAACACTAACACAAGTGCGAAAAGTGGTTTTTCCACACTAATACAAGTGCAAAAGTGGTTTCCTGCACCAACACAAGTGCGAAAAGTGGTTTTTCAACACTAACACAAGTGCGAAAAGTGGTTTTTCAACACTAACACAACTGCGAAAAGTGGTTTTTCAACACTAACACAAGTGCGAAAAGTGTTTTTTCCACACTAATACAAGTGCGAAAAGTGGTTTTTCAACACTATCACAAGTGCAAAAAGTGTTTTTTTCCACACTAATACAAGTGCAAAAGTGGTTACCTACACCAACACAGGTGCGAAAAGTGGTTTTTCAACACTAACACAAGTGCGAAAAGTGGTTTTTCAACACTATCACAAGTGCAAAAAGTGTTTTTTCCACACTAATACAAGTGCAAAAGTGGTTTCCTGCACCAACACAAGTGCGAAAAGTGGTTTTTCAACACTAACACAAGTGCGAAAAGTGGTTTTTCAACACTAACACAAGTGCGAAAAGTTGTTTTTCAACACTAACACAAGTGCGAAAAGTGTTTTTTCCACACTAATACAAGTGCAAAAGTGGTTTCCTGCACCAACACAAGTGCGAAAAGTGGTTTTTCAACACTAACACAAGTGCGAAAAGTGGTTTTTCAACACTAACACAAGTGCGAAAAGTGGTTTTTCAACACTATCACAAGTGCGAAAAGTGTTTTTTCCACACTAATACAAGTGCAAAAGTGGTTTCCTGCACCAACACAAGTGGGAAAAGTGGTTTTTCCACACTAATACAAGTGCAAAAGTGGTTTCCTGCACCAACACAAGTGCGAAAAGTGGTTTTTCAACACTAACACAAGTGCGAAAAGTGGTTTTTCAACACGAACACAAGTGCGAAAAGTGGTTTTTCAACACTATCACAAGTGCAAAAAGTGTTTTTTCCTCACTAATACAAATGCAAAAGTGGTTTCCTGCACCAACACAAGTGCAAAAAGTTGTTTTTCAACACTAACACAAGTGCGAAAAGTGGTTTTTCAACACTAACACAAGTGCGAAAAGTGGTTTTTCCACACTAATACAAGTGCAAAAGTGGTTTCCTGCACCAACACAAGTGCGAAAAGTGGTTTTTCAACACTAACACGAGTGCGAAAAGTGGGTTTTCAACACTATCACAAGTGCAAAAAGTGTTTTTTCCACACTAATACAAGTGCAAAAGTGGTTTCCTGCACCAACACAAGTGCGAAAAGTGGTTTTTCAACACTAACACAAGTGCAAAAAGTGGTTTTTCAACAATATCACAAGTGCAAAAAGTGTTTTTTCCACACTAATACAAGTGCAAAAGTGGTTTCCTGCACCAACACAAGTGCGAAAAGTGGTTTTGCAACACTAACACAAGTGCGAAAAGTGGTTTTGCAACACTAACACAAGTGCGAAAAGTGGTTTTCAACACTAACAACACAAGTGTGAAAAGTGTTTTTTCCACACTAATACAAGTGCAAAAGTGGTTTCCTGCACCAACACAAGTGCGAAAAGTGGTTTTTCAACACTAACACAAGTGCGAAAAGTTGTTTTTCAACACTAACACAAGTGCGAAAAGTGGTTTTTCAACACTAACACAACTGCGAAAAGTGGTTTTTCAACACTAACACAAGTGCGAAAAGTGTTTTTTCCACACTAATACAAGCGCAAAAGTGGTTTCCTGCAGCAACACAAGTGCGAAAAGTGGTTTTTCAACACTAACACAAGTGCGAAAAGTGGTTTTTCAACACTAACACAAGTGCGAAAAGTGGTTTTTCAACACTATCACAAGTGCAAAAAGTGTTTTTTCCACACTAATACAAGTGCAAAAGTGGTTACCTGCACCAACACAGGTGCGAAAAGTGGTTTTTCAACACTAACACAAGTGCGAAAAGTGGTTTTTCAACACTATCACAAGTGCAAAAAGTGTTTTTTCCACACTAATACAAGTGCAAAAGTGGTTTCCTGCACCAACACAAGTGCGAAAAGTGGTTTTTCAACACTAACACAAGTGCGAAAAGTGGTTTTTCAACACTAACACAAGTGCGAAAAGTGGTTTTTCAACACTAACACAAGTGCGAAAAGTGTTTTTTCCACACTAATACAAGTGCAAAATTGGTTTCCTGCACCAACACAAGTGCGAAAAGTGGTTTTTCAACACTAACACAAGTGCGAAAAGTGGTTTTTCAACACTAACACAAGTGCGAAAAGTGGTTTTTCAACACTATCACAAGTGCAAAAAGTGTTTTTTCCACACGAATACAAGTGCAAAAGTGGTTTCCTGCACCAACACAAGTGCGAAAAGTGGTTTTTCAACACTAACACAAGTGCGAAAAGTGGTATTTCAACACTAACACAAGTACGAAAAGTGGTTTTTCCACACTAATACAAGTGCAAAAGTGGTTTCCTGCACCAACACAAGTGCGAAAAGTGGTTTTTCAACACTAACACAAGTGCGAAAAGTGGTTTTTCAACACTAACACAACTGCGAAAAGTGGTTTTTCAACACTAACACAAGTGCGAAAAGTGTTTTTTCCACACTAATACAAGTGCAAAAGTGGTTTCCTGCACCAACACAAGTGCGAAAAGTGGTTTTTCAACACTAACACAAGTGCGAAAAGTGGTTTTTCAACACTAACACAAGTGCGAAAAGTTGATTTTCAACACTATCACAAGTGCAAAAAGTGTTTTTTCCACACTAATACAAATGCAAAAGTGGTTTCCTGCACCAACACAAGTGCAAAAAGTTGTTTTTCAACACTAACACAAGTGCGAAAAGTGGTTTTTCAACACTAACACAAGTGCGAAAAGTGGTTTTTCCACACTAATACAAGTGCAAAAGTGGTTTACTGCACCAACACAAGTGCGAAAAGTGGTTTTTCAACACTAACACGAGTGCGAAAAGTGGTTTTTCAACACTATCACAAGTGCAAAAAGTGTTTTTTCCACACTAATACAAGTGCAAAAGTGGTTTCCTGCACCAACACAAGTGCGAAAAGTGGTTTTTCATCACTAACACAAGTGCGAAAAGTGGTTTTTCAACACTATCACAAGTGCAAAAAGTGTTTTTTCCACACTAACACAAGTGCGAAAGTGGTTTCCTGCACCAACACAAGTGCGAAAAGTGGTTTTTCAACACTAACACAAGTGCGAAAAGTTGTTTTTCAACACTAACACAAGTGCGAAAAGTGGTTTTTCAACACTAACACAACTGCGAAAAGTGGTTTTTCAACACTAACACAAGTGCGAGAAGTGTTTTTTCCACACTAATACAAGTGCAAAGGTGGTTTCCTGCAGCAACACAAGTGCGAAAAGTGGTTTTTCAACACTAACACAAGTGCGAAAAGTGGTTTTTCAACACTAACACAAGTGCGAAAAGTGGTTTTTCAACACTATCACAAGTGCAAAAAGTGTTTTTTCCACACCAATACAAGTGCAAAAGTGGTTACCTGCACCAACACAAGTGCGGAAAGTGGTTTTTCAACACTAACACAAGTGCGAAAAGTGGTTTTTCAACACTATCACAAGTGCAAAAAGTGTTTTTTCCACACTAATACAAGTGCAAAAGTGGTTTCCTGCACCAACACATGTGCAAAAGTGGTTACCTGCACCAACACAAGTGCGAAAAGTGGTTTTTCAACACTAACACAAGTGCGAAAAGTGGTTTTTCAACACTATCACAAGTGCAAAAAGTGTTTTTTCCACACTAATACAAGTGCAAAAGTGGTTTCCTGCACCAACACAAGTGCGGAAAATGGTTTTTCAACACTAACACAAGTGCGAAAAGTGGTTTTTCAACACTAACACAAGTGCGAAAAGTGGTTTTTCAACACTAACACAAGTGCGAAAAGTGTTTTTTCCACACTAATACAAGTGCAAAAGTGGTTTCCTGCACTAACACAAGTGCGAAAAGTGGTTTTTCAACACTAACACAAGTGCGAAAAGTGGTTTTTCAACACTATCACAAGTGCAAAAAGTGTTTTTTCCACACTAATACAAGTGCAAAAGTGGTTTCCTGCACCAACACAAGTGCGAAAAGTGGTTTTTCAACACTAACACAAGTGCGAAAAGTGGTTTTTCAACACTAACACAAGTGCGAAAAGTGGTTTTTCCACACTAATACAAGTGCAAAAGTGGTTTCCTGCACCAACACAAGTGCGAAAAGTGGTTTTTCAACACCAACACAAGTGCGAAAAGTGGTTTTTCAACACTATCACAAGTACAAAAAGTGTTTTTTCCACACTAACACAAGTGCAAAAGTGGTTTCCTGCACCAACACAAGTGCGAAAAGTGGTTTTTCAACACTACCACAAGTGCGAAAAGTGGTTTTTTCAACACTAACACAAGTGCGAAAAGTGATTTTTCCACACTAATACAAGTGCAAAAGTGGTTTCCTGCACCAACACAAGTGCGAAAAGTGGTTTTGCAACACTAACACAAGTGCGAAAAGTGGTTTTTCCACACTAATACAAGTGCAAAAGTGGTTTCCTGCACCAACACAAGTGCGAAAAGTGGTTTTGCAACACTAACACAAGTGCGAAAAGTGGTTTTGCAACACTAACACAAGTGCGAAAAGTGGTTTTTCAACACTAACACAACTGCGAAAAGTGGTTTTTCAACACTAACACAAGTGCGAAAAGTGGTTTTTCAACACTAACACAAGTGCGAAAAGTGGTTTTTCAACACTATCAGAAGTGCAAAAAGTGTTTTTTTCCACACTAATACAAATGCAAAAGTGGTTTCCTGCACCAACACAAGTGCAAAAAGTTGTTTTTCAACACCAACACAAGTGCGAAAAGTGGTTTTTCAACACTAACACAAGTGCGAAAAGTGGCTTTTCCACACTAATACAAGTGCAAAAGTGGTTTCCTGCACCAACACAAGTGCGAAAAGTGGTTTTGCAACACTAACACAAGTGCGAAAAGTGGTTTTGCAACACTAACACAAGTGCGAAAAGTGGTTTTCAACACTAACACAAGTGCGAAAAGTGTTTTTTCCACACTAGTACAAGTGCAAAAGTGGTTTCCTGCACCAACACAAGTGCGAAAAGTGGTTTTTCAACACTAACACAAGTGCGAAAAGTTGTTTTTCAACACTAACACAAGTGCGAAAAGTGTTTTTTCCACACTAATACAAGTGCAAAAGTGGTTTCCTGCACCAACACAAGTGCGAAAAGTGGTTTTTCAACACTAACACAAGTGCGAAAAGTGGTTTTTCAACACTAACACAAGTGCGAAAAGTGGTTTTTCAACACTATCAGAAGTGCAAAAAGTGTTTTTTTCCACACTAATACAAATGCAAAAGTGGTTTCCTGCACCAACACAAGTGCAAAAAATTGTTTTTCAACACCAACAGAAGTGCGAAAAGTGGTTTTTCAACACTAACACAAGTGCGAAAAGTGGTTTTTCCACACTAATACAAGTGCAAAAGTGGTTTCCTGCACCAACACAAGTGCGAGAAGTGGTTTTTTAACACTAACACGAGTGCGAAAAGTGGTTTTTCAACACTACCACAAGTGCAAAAAGTGTTTTTTCCACACTAATACAAGTCCAAAAGTGGTTTCCTGCACCAACACAAGTGCGAAAAGTGGTTTTTCAACACTAACACAAGTGCGAAAAGTGGTTTTTCAACACTATCACAAGTGCAAAAAGTGTTTTTCCACACTAATACAAGTGCAAAAGTGGTTTCCTGCACCAACACAAGTGCGAAAAGTGGTTTTGCAACACTAACACAAGTGCGAAAAGTGGTTTTGCAACACTAACACAAGTGCGAAAAGTGGTTTTCAACACTAACACAAGTGCGAAAAGTGTTTTTTCCACACTAATACAAGTGCAAAAGTGGTTTCCTGCACCAACACAAGTGCGAAAAGTGGTTTTTCAACACTAACACAAGTGCGAAAAGTTGTTTTTCAACACTACACAAGTGCGAAAAGTGGTTTTTCAACACTAACACAACTGCGAAAAGTGGTTTTTCAACACTAACACAAGTGCGAAAAGTGTTTTTTCCACACTAATACAAGTGCAAAAGTGGTTTCCTGCAGCAACACAAGTGCGAAAAGTGGTTTTTCAACACTAACACAAGTGCGAAAAGTAGTTTTTCAACACTAACACAAGTGCGAAAAGTGGTTTTTGAACACTATCACATGTGCAAAAAGTGTTTTTTCCACACTAATACAAGTGCAAAAGTGGTTACCTGCACCAACACAGGTGCGAAAAGTGGTTTTTCAACACTAACACAAGTGCGAAAAGTGGTTTTTCAACACTATCACAAGTGCAAAAAGTGTTTTTTCCACACTTATACAAGTGCAAAAGTGGTTTCCTGCACCAACACAAGTGCGAAAAGTGGTTTTTCAACACTAACACAAGTGCGAAAAGTGGTTTTTCAACACTAACACAAGTGCGAAAAGTGGTTTTTCAACACTAACACAAGTGCGAAAAGTGTTTTTTCCACACTAATACAAGTGCAAAAGTGGTTTCCTGCACCAACACAAGTGCGAAAAGTGGTTTTTCAACACTAACACAAGTGCGAAAAGTGGTTTTTCAACACTAACACAAGTGCGAAAAGTTGTTTTTCAACACTATCACAAGTGCAAAAAGTGTTTTTTCCACACTAATACAAATGCAAAAGTGGTTTCCTGCACCAACACAAGTACAAAAAGTTGTTTTTCAACACTAACACAAGTGCGAAAAGTGGTTTTTTCAACACTAACACAAGTGCGAAAAGTGGTTTTTTCCACACTAATACAAGTGCAAAAGTGGTTTCCTGCACCAACACAAGTGCGAAAAGTGGTTTTTCAACACTAACACGAGTGCGAAAAGCGGTTTTTTCAACACTATCACAAGTGCAAAAAGTGTTTTTCACACTAATACAAGTGCAAAAGTGGTTTCCTGCACCAACACAAGTGCGAAAAGTGGTTTTTCAACACTAACACAAGTGCGAAAAGTGGTTTTTCAACACTATCACAAGTGCAAAAAGTGTTTTTTCCACACTAATACAAGTGCAAAAGTGGTTTCCTGCACCAACACAAGTGCGAAAAGTGGTTTTGCAACACTAACACAAGTGCGAAAAGTGGTTTTGCAACACTAACACAAATGCGAAAAGTGGTTTTCAACACTAACACAAGTGCGAAAAGTGTTTTTTCCACACTAATACAAGTGCAAAAGTGGTTTTCTGCACCAACACAAGTGCGAAAAGTGGTTTTTAACACTAACACAAGTGCGAAAAGTTGTTTTTCAACACTAACACAAGTGAGAAAAGTGGTTTTTCAACACTAACACAAGTGCGAAAAGTGGTATTTCAACACTAACACAAGTGCGAAAAGTGGTTTTTCCACACTAATACAAGTGCAAAAGTGGTTTCCTGCACCAACACAAGTGCGAAAAGTGGTTTTTCAACACTAACACAAGTGCGAAAAGTGGTTTTTCAACACTAACACAACTGCGAAAAGTGGTTTTTCAACACTAACACAAGTGCGAAAAGTGTTTTTTCCACACTAATACAAGTGCGAAAAGTGGTTTTTCAACACTATCACAAGTGCAAAAAGTGTTTTTTCCACACTAATACAAGTGCAAAAGTGGTTACCTACACCAACACAGGTGCGAAAAGTGGTTTTTCAACACTAACACAAGTGCGAAAAGTGGTTTTTCAACACTATCACAAGTGCAAAAAGTGTTTTTTCCACACTAATACAAGTGCAAAAGTGGTTTCCTGCACCAACACAAGTGCGAAAAGTGGTTTTTCAACACTAACACAAGTGCGAAAAGTGGTTTTTCAACACTAACACAAGTGCGAAAAGTTGTTTTTCAACACTAACACAAGTGCGAAAAGTGTTTTTTCCACACTAATACAAGTGCAAAAGTGGTTTCCTGCACCAACACAAGTGCGAAAAGTGGTTTTTCAACACTAACACAAGTGCGAAAAGTGGTTTTTCAACACTAACACAAGTGCGAAAAGTGGTTTTTTCAACACTATCACAAGTGCGAAAAGTGTTTTTTCCACACTAATACAAGTGCAAAAGTGGTTTCCTGCACCAACACAAGTGGGAAAAGTGGTTTTTCCACACTAATACAAGTGCAAAAGTGGTTTCCTGCACCAACACAAGTGCGAAAAGTGGTTTTTCAACACTAACACAAGTGCGAAAAGTGGTTTTTCAACACGAACACAAGTGCGAAAAGTGGTTTTTCAACACTATCACAAGTGCAAAAAGTGTTTTTTCCTCACTAATACAAATGCAAAAGTGGTTTCCTGCACCAACACAAGTGCAAAAAGTTGTTTTTCAACACTAACACAAGTGCGAAAAGTGGTTTTTCAACACTAACACAAGTGCGAAAAGTGGTTTTTCCACACTAATACAAGTGCAAAAGTGGTTTCCTGCACCAACACAAGTGCGAAAAGTGGTTTTTCAACACTAACACGAGTGCGAAAAGTGGGTTTTCAACACTATCACAAGTGCAAAAAGTGTTTTTTCCACACTAATACAAGTGCAAAAGTGGTTTCCTGCACCAACACAAGTGCGAAAAGTGGTTTTTCAACACTAACACAAGTGCAAAAAGTGGTTTTTCAACAATATCACAAGTGCAAAAAGTGTTTTTTCCACACTAATACAAGTGCAAAAGTGGTTTCCTGCACCAACACAAGTGCGAAAAGTGGTTTTGCAACACTAACACAAGTGCGAAAAGTGGTTTTGCAACACTAACACAAGTGCGAAAAGTGGTTTTCAACACTAACAACACAAGTGTGAAAAGTGTTTTTTCCACACTAATACAAGTGCAAAAGTGGTTTCCTGCACCAACACAAGTGCGAAAAGTGGTTTTTCAACACTAACACAAGTGCGAAAAGTTGTTTTTCAACACTAACACAAGTGCGAAAAGTGGTTTTTCAACACTAACACAACTGCGAAAAGTGGTTTTTCAACACTAACACAAGTGCGAAAAGTGTTTTTTCCACACTAATACAAGCGCAAAAGTGGTTTCCTGCAGCAACACAAGTGCGAAAAGTGGTTTTTCAACACTAACACAAGTGCGAAAAGTGGTTTTTCAACACTAACACAAGTGCGAAAAGTGGTTTTTCAACACTATCACAAGTGCAAAAAGTGTTTTTTCCACACTAATACAAGTGCAAAAGTGGTTACCTGCACCAACACAGGTGCGAAAAGTGGTTTTTCAACACTAACACAAGTGCGAAAAGTGGTTTTTCAACACTATCACAAGTGCAAAAAGTGTTTTTTCCACACTAATACAAGTGCAAAAGTGGTTTCCTGCACCAACACAAGTGCGAAAAGTGGTTTTTCAACACTAACACAAGTGCGAAAAGTGGTTTTTCAACACTAACACAAGTGCGAAAAGTGGTTTTTCAACACTAACACAAGTGCAAAAAGTGTTTTTTCCACACTAATACAAGTGCAAAATTGGTTTCCTGCACCAACACAAGTGCGAAAAGTGGTTTTTCAACACTAACACAAGTGCGAAAAGTGGTTTTTCAACACTAACACAAGTGCGAAAAGTGGTTTTTCAACACTATCACAAGTGCAAAAAGTGTTTTTTCCACACGAATACAAGTGCAAAAGTGGTTTCCTGCACCAACACAAGTGCGAAAAGTGGTTTTTCAACACTAACACAAGTGCGAAAAGTGGTATTTCAACACTAACACAAGTACGAAAAGTGGTTTTTCCACACTAATACAAGTGCAAAAGTGGTTTCCTGCACCAACACAAGTGCGAAAAGTGGTTTTTCAACACTAACACAAGTGCGAAAAGTGGTTTTTCAACACTAACACAACTGCGAAAAGTGGTTTTTCAACACTAACACAAGTGCGAAAAGTGTTTTTTCCACACTAATACAAGTGCAAAAGTGGTTTCCTGCACCAACACAAGTGCGAAAAGTGGTTTTTCAACACTAACACAAGTGCGAAAAGTGGTTTTTCAACACTAACACAAGTGCGAAAAGTTGATTTTCAACACTATCACAAGTGCAAAAAGTGTTTTTTCCACACTAATACAAATGCAAAAGTGGTTTCCTGCACCAACACAAGTGCAAAAAGTTGTTTTTCAACACTAACACAAGTGCGAAAAGTGGTTTTTCAACACTAACACAAGTGCGAAAAGTGGTTTTTCCACACTAATACAAGTGCAAAAGTGGTTTACTGCACCAACACAAGTGCGAAAAGTGGTTTTTCAACACTAACACGAGTGCGAAAAGTGGTTTTTCAACACTATCACAAGTGCAAAAAGTGTTTTTTCCACACTAATACAAGTGCAAAAGTGGTTTCCTGCACCAACACAAGTGCGAAAAGTGGTTTTTCATCACTAACACAAGTGCGAAAAGTGGTTTTTCAACACTATCACAAGTGCAAAAAGTGTTTTTTCCACACTAACACAAGTGCGAAAGTGGTTTCCTGCACCAACACAAGTGCGAAAAGTGGTTTTTCAACACTAACACAAGTGCGAAAAGTTGTTTTTCAACACTAACACAAGTGCGAAAAGTGGTTTTTCAACACTAACACAACTGCGAAAAGTGGTTTTTCAACACTAACACAAGTGCGAGAAGTGTTTTTTCCACACTAATACAAGTGCAAAGGTGGTTTCCTGCAGCAACACAAGTGCGAAAAGTGGTTTTTCAACACTAACACAAGTGCGAAAAGTGGTTTTTCAACACTAACACAAGTGCGAAAAGTGGTTTTTCAACACTATCACAAGTGCAAAAAGTGTTTTTTCCACACCAATACAAGTGCAAAAGTGGTTACCTGCACCAACACAAGTGCGGAAAGTGGTTTTTCAACACTAACACAAGTGCGAAAAGTGGTTTTTCAACACTATCACAAGTGCAAAAAGTGTTTTTTCCACACTAATACAAGTGCAAAAGTGGTTTCCTGCACCAACACATGTGCAAAAGTGGTTACCTGCACCAACACAAGTGCGAAAAGTGGTTTTTCAACACTAACACAAGTGCGAAAAGTGGTTTTTCAACACTATCACAAGTGCAAAAAGTGTTTTTTCCACACTAATACAAGTGCAAAAGTGGTTTCCTGCACCAACACAAGTGCGGAAAATGGTTTTTCAACACTAACACAAGTGCGAAAAGTGGTTTTTCAACACTAACACAAGTGCGAAAAGTGGTTTTTCAACACTAACACAAGTGCGAAAAGTGTTTTTTCCACACTAATACAAGTGCAAAAGTGGTTTCCTGCACTAACACAAGTGCGAAAAGTGGTTTTTCAACACTAACACAAGTGCGAAAAGTGGTTTTTCAACACTATCACAAGTGCAAAAAGTGTTTTTTCCACACTAATACAAGTGCAAAAGTGGTTTCCTGCACCAACACAAGTGCGAAAAGTGGTTTTTCAACACTAACACAAGTGCGAAAAGTGGTTTTTCAACACTAACACAAGTGCGAAAAGTGGTTTTTCCACACTAATACAAGTGCAAAAGTGGTTTCCTGCACCAACACAAGTGCGAAAAGTGGTTTTTCAACACCAACACAAGTGCGAAAAGTGGTTTTTCAACACTATCACAAGTACAAAAAGTGTTTTTTCCACACTAACACAAGTGCAAAAGTGGTTTCCTGCACCAACACAAGTGCGAAAAGTGGTTTTTCAACACTACCACAAGTGCGAAAAGTGGTTTTTCAACACTAACACAAGTGCGAAAAGTGATTTTTCCACACTAATACAAGTGCAAAAGTGGTTTCCTGCACCAACACAAGTGCGAAAAGTGGTTTTGCAACACTAACACAAGTGCGAAAAGTGGTTTTTCCACACTAATACAAGTGCAAAAGTGGTTTCCTGCACCAACACAAGTGCGAAAAGTGGTTTTGCAACACTAACACAAGTGCGAAAAGTGGTTTTGCAACACTAACACAAGTGCGAAAAGTGGTTTTTCAACACTAACACAACTGCGAAAAGTGGTTTTTCAACACTAACACAAGTGCGAAAAGTGGTTTTTCAACACTAACACAAGTGCGAAAAGTGGTTTTTCAACACTATCAGAAGTGCAAAAAGTGTTTTTTCCACACTAATACAAATGCAAAAGTGGTTTCCTGCACCAACACAAGTGCAAAAAGTTGTTTTTCAACACCAACACAAGTGCGAAAAGTGGTTTTTCAACACTAACACAAGTGCGAAAAGTGGCTTTTCCACACTAATACAAGTGCAAAAGTGGTTTCCTGCACCAACACAAGTGCGAAAAGTGGTTTTGCAACACTAACACAAGTGCGAAAAGTGGTTTTGCAACACTAACACAAGTGCGAAAAGTGGTTTTCAACACTAACACAAGTGCGAAAAGTGTTTTTTCCACACTAGTACAAGTGCAAAAGTGGTTTCCTGCACCAACACAAGTGCGAAAAGTGGTTTTTCAACACTAACACAAGTGCGAAAAGTTGTTTTTCAACACTAACACAAGTGCGAAAAGTGGTTTTTCAACACTAACACAACTGCGAAAAGTGGTTTTTCAACACTAACACAAGTGCGAAAAGTGTTTTTTCCACACTAATACAAGTGCAAAAGTGGTTTCCTGCAGCAACACAAGTGCGAAAAGTGGTTTTTCAACACTAACACAAGTGCGAAAAGTGGTTTTTCAACACTAACACAAGTGCGAAAAGTGGTTTTCAACACTATCACAAGTGCAAAAAGTGTTTTTTCCACACTAATACAAGTGCAAAAGTGGTTACATGCACCAACACAAGTGCGAAAAGTGGTTTTTCAACACTAACACAAGTGCGAAAAGTGGTTTTTCAACACTATCACAAGTGCAAAAAGTGTTTTTTCCACACTAATACAAGTGCAAAAGTGGTTTCCTGCACCAACACAAGTGCGAAAAGTGGTTTTTCAACACTAATACAAGTGCGAAATGTGGTTTTTCAACACTAACACAAGTGCGAAAAGTGGTTTTTCAACACTAACACAAGTGCGAAAAGTGGTTTTTCAACACTAACACAAGTGCGAAAAGTGGTATTTCAACACTAACACAAGTGCGAAAAGTGGTTTTTCAACACTAACACAAGTGCGAAAAGTGGTTTTTCAACACTAACACAAGTGCGAAAAGTGGTTTTTCAACACTAACACAAGTGCGAAAAGTGTTTTTTCCACACTAATACAAGTGCAAAAGTGGTTTCCTGCACTAACACAAGTGCGAAAAGTGGTTTTTCAACACTAACACAAGTGCGAAAAGTGGTTTTTCAACACTATCACAAGTGCAAAAAGTGTTTTTTCCACACTAATACAAGTGCAAAAGTGGTTTCCTGCACCAACACAAGTGCGAAAAGTGGTTTTTCAACACTAACACAAGTGCGAAAAGTGGTTTTTCAACACTAACACAAGTGCGAAAAGTGGTTTTTCCACACTAATACAAGTGCAAAAGTGGTTTCCTGCACCAACACAAGTGCGAAAAGTGGTTTTTCAACACCAACACAAGTGCGAAAAGTGGTTTTTCCACACTAATACAAGTGCAAAAGTGGTTTCCTGCACCAACACAAGTGCGAAAAGTGGTTTTTCAACACCAACACAAGTGCGAAAAGTGTTTTTTCCACACTAACACAAGTGCAAAAGTGGTTTCCTGCACCAACACAAGTGCGAAAAGTGGTTTTTCAACACTAACACAAGTGTGAAAAGTGGTTTTTCAACACTAACACAAGTGCGAAAAGTGATTTTTCCACACTAATACAAGTGCAAAAGTGGTTTCCTGCACCAACACAAGTGCGAAAAGTGGTTTTGCAACACTAACACAAGTGCGAAAAGTGGTTTTTCCACACTAATACAAGTGCAAAAGTGGTTTCCTGCACCAACACAAGTGCGAAAAGTGGTTTTGCAACACTAACACAAGTGCGAAAAGTGGTTTTGCAACACTAACACAAGTGCGAAAAGTGGTTTTTCAACACTAACACAACTGCGAAAAGTGGTTTTTCAACACTAACACAAGTGCGAAAAGTGGTTTTTCAACACTAACACAAGTGCGAAAAGTGGTTTTTCAACACTATCAGAAGTGCAAAAAGTGTTTTTTCCACACTAATACAAATGCAAAAGTGGTTTCCTGCACCAACACAAGTGCAAAAAGTTGTTTTTCAACACCAACACAAGTGCGAAAAGTGGTTTTTCAACACTAACACAAGTGCGAAAAGTGGTTTTTCCACACTAATACAAGTGCAAAAGTGGTTTCCTGCACCAACACAAGTGCGAAAAGTGGTTTTGCAACACTAACACAAGTGCGAAAAGTGGTTTTGCAACACTAACACAAGTGCGAAAAGTGGTTTTCAACACTAACACAAGTGCGAAAAGTGTTTTTTCCACACTAGTACAAGTGCAAAAGTGGTTTCCTGCACCAACACAAGTGCGAAAAGTGGTTTTTCAACACTAACACAAGTGCGAAAAGTTGTTTTTCAACACTAACACAAGTGCGAAAAGTGGTTTTTCAACACTAACACAACTGCGAAAAGTGGTTTTTCAACACTAACACAAGTGCGAAAAGTGTTTTTTCCACACTAATACAAGTGCAAAAGTGGTTTCCTGCAGCAACACAAGTGCGAAAAGTGGTTTTTCAACACTAACACAAGTGCGAAAAGTGGTTTTTCAACACTAACACAAGTGCGAAAAGTGGTTTTTCAACACTATCACAAGTGCAAAAAGTGTTTTTTCCACACTAAT
The DNA here is from genome assembly GCF_964187855.1 of Myxine glutinosa. Classification (NCBI taxonomy): domain Eukaryota; kingdom Metazoa; phylum Chordata; class Myxini; order Myxiniformes; family Myxinidae; genus Myxine; species Myxine glutinosa. The sequence goes on along the minus strand of NW_027616817.1, from coordinate 46,857 downwards.
ACAAGTGCAAAAGTGGTTACCTGCACCAACACAAGTGCGAAAAGTGGTTTTTCAACACTAACACAAGTGCGAAAAGTGGTTTTTCAACACTATCACAAGTGCAAAAAGTGTTTTTTCCACACTAATACAAGTGCAAAAGTGGTTTCCTGCACCAACACAAGTGCGAAAAGTGGTTTTTCAACACTAATACAAGTGTGAAATGTGGTTTTTCAACACTAACACAAGTGCGAAAAGTGGTTTTTCAACACTAACACAAGTGCGAAAAGTGGTTTTTCAACACTAACACAAGTGCGAAAAGTGGTATTTCAACACTAACACAAGTGCGAAAAGTGGTTTTTCCACATTAATACAAGTGCAAAAGTGGTTTCCTGCACCAACACAAGTGCGAAAAGTGGTTTTTCAACACTAACACAAGTGCGAAAAGTGGTTTTTCAACACTAACACAACTGCGAAAAGTGGTTTTTCAACACTAACACAAGTGCGAAAAGTGTTTTTTCCACACTAATACAAGTGCAAAAGTGGTTTCCTGCACCAACACAAGTGCGAAAAGTGGTTTTTCAACACTAACACAAGTGCGAAAAGTGGTTTTTCAACACTAACACAAGTGCGAAAAGTGGTTTTTCAACACTATCAGAAGTGCAAAAAGTGTTTTTTCCACACTAATACAAATGCAAAAGTGGTTTCCTGCACCAACACAAGTGCAAAAAGTTGTTTTTCAACACCAACACAAGTGCGAAAAGTGGTTTTTCAACACTAACACAAGTGCGAAAAGTGGTTTATCCACACTAATACAATTGCAAAAGTGGTTTCCTGCACCAACACAAGTGCGAGAAGTGGTTTTTCAACACTAACACGAGTGCGAAAAGTGGTTTTTCCACACTAATACAAGTGCAAAAGTGGTTTCCTGCACCAACACAAGTGCGAAAAGTGGTTTTGCAACACTAACACAAGTGCGAAAAGTGGTTTTGCAACACTAACACAAGTGCGAAAAGTGGTTTTTCAACACTAACACAACTGCGAAAAGTGGTTTTTCAACACTAACACAAGTGCGAAAAGGGGTTTTTCAACACTAACACAAGTGCGAAAAGTGGTTTTTCAACACTATCAGAAGTGCAAAAAGTGTTTTTTCCACACTAATACAAATGCAAAAGTGGTTTCCTGCACCAACACAAGTGCAAAAAGTTGTTTTTCAACACCAACACAAGTGCGAAAAGTGGTTTTTCAACACTAACACAAGTGCGAAAAGTGGTTTTTCCACACTAATACAAGTGCAAAAGTGGTTTCCTGCACCAACACAAGTGCGAAAAGTGGTTTTGCAACACTAACACAAGTGCGAAAAGTGGTTTTGCAACACTAACACAAGTGAGAAAAGTGGTTTTCAACACTAACACAAGTGCGAAAAGTGTTTTTTCCACACTAGTACAAGTGCAAAAGTGGTTTCCTGCACCAACACAAGTGCGAAAAGTGGTTTTTCAACAATAACACAAGTGCGAAAAGTGGTTTTTCAACACTAACACAAGTGCGAAAAGTGGTTTTTCAACACTATCACAAGTGCAAAAAGTGTTTTTTCCACACTATTACAAGTGCAAAAGTGGTTTCCTGCACCAACACAAGTGCGAAAAGTGGTTTTTCAACACTAATACAAGTGCGAAATGTGGTTTTTCAACACTAACACAAGTGCGAAATGTGGTTTTTCAACACTAACACAAGTGCGAAAAGTGGTTTTTCAACACTAACACAAGTGCGAAAAGTGGTTTTTCAACACTAACACAAGTGCGAAAAGTGGTATTTCAACACTAACACAAGTGCGAAAAGTGGTTTTTCCACATTAATACAAGTGCAAAAGTGGTTTCCTGCACCAACACAAGTGCGAAAAGTGGTTTTTCAACACTAACACAAGTGCGAAAAGTGGTTTTTCAACACTAACACAACTGCGAAAAGTGGTTTTTCAACACTAACACAAGTGCGAAAAGTGTTTTTCCACACTTATACAAGTGCAAAAGTGGTTTCCTGCACCAACACAAGTGCGAAAAGTGGTTTTTCAACACTAACACAAGTGCGAAAAGTGGTTTTTCAACACTAACACAAGTGCGAAAAGTGGTTTTTCAACACTATCAGAAGTGCAAAAAGTGTTTTTTCCACACTTATACAAATGCAAAAGTGGTTTCCTGCACCAACACAAGTGCAAAAAGTTGTTTTTCAACACCAACACAAGTGCGAAAAGTGGTTTTTCAACACTAACACGAGTGCGAAAAGTGGTTTTTCAACACTACCACAAGTGCAAAAAGTGTTTTTTCCACACTAATACAAGTGCAAAAGTGGTTTCCTGCACCAACACAAGTGCGAAAAGTGGTTTTTCAACACTAATACAAGTGTGAAATGTGGTTTTTCAACACTAACACAAGTGCGAAAAGTGGTTTTTCAACACTAACACAAGTGCGAAAAGTGGTTTTTCAACACTAACACAAGTGCGAAAAGTGGTATTTCAACACTAACACAAGTGCGAAAAGTGGTTTTTCCACATTAATACAAGTGCAAAAGTGGTTTCCTGCACCAACACAAGTGCGAAAAGTGGTTTTTCAACACTAACACAAGTGCGAAAAGTGGTTTTTCAACACTAACACAACTGCGAAAAGTGGTTTTTCAACACTAACACAAGTGCGAAAAGTGTTTTTTCCACACTAATACAAGTGCAAAAGTGGTTTCCTGCACCAACACAAGTGCGAAAAGTGGTTTTTCAACACTAACACAAGTGCGAAAAGTGGTTTTTCAACACTAACACAAGTGCGAAAAGTGGTTTTTCAACACTATCAGAAGTGCAAAAAGTGTTTTTTCCACACTAATACAAATGCAAAAGTGGTTTCCTGCACCAACAAAAATGCAAAAAGTTGTTTTTCAACACCAACACAAGTGCGAAAAGTGGTTTTTCAACACTAACACAAGTGCGAAAAGTGGTTTATCCACACTAATACAATTGCAAAAGTGGTTTCCTGCACCAACACAAGTGCGAGAAGTGGTTTTTCAACACTAACACGAGTGCGAAAAGTGGTTTTTCCACACTAATACAAGTGCAAAAGTGGTTTCCTGCACCAACACAAGTGCGAAAAGTGGTTTTGCAACACTAACACAAGTGCGAAAAGTGGTTTTGCAACACTAACACAAGTGCGAAAAGTGGTTTTTCAACACTAACACAACTGCGAAAAGTGGTTTTTCAACACTAACACAAGTGCGAAAAGGGGTTTTTCAACACTAACACAAGTGCGAAAAGTGGTTTTTCAACACTATCAGAAGTGCAAAAAGTGTTTTTTCCACACTAATACAAATGCAAAAGTGGTTTCCTGCACCAACACAAGTGCAAAAAGTTGTTTTTCAACACCAACACAAGTGCGAAAAGTGGTTTTTCAACACTAACACAAGTGCGAAAAGTGGTTTTTCCACACTAATACAAGTGCAAAAGTGGTTTCCTGCACCAACACAAGTGCGAAAAGTGGTTTTGCAACACTAACACAAGTGCGAAAAGTGGTTTTGCAACACTAACACAAGTGAGAAAAGTGGTTTTCAACACTAACACAAGTGCGAAAAGTGTTTTTTCCACACTAGTACAAGTGCAAAAGTGGTTTCCTGCACCAACACAAGTGCGAAAAGTGGTTTTTCAACACTAACACAAGTGCGAAAAGTGGTTTTTCAACACTAACACAAGTGCGAAAAGTGGTTTTTCAACACTATCACAAGTGCAAAAAGTGTTTTTTCCACACTAATACAAGTGCAAAAGTGGTTTCCTGCACCAACACAAGTGCGAAAAGTGGTTTTTCAACACTAATACAAGTGCGAAATGTGGTTTTTCAACACTAACACAAGTGCGAAATGTGGTTTTTCAACACTAACACAAGTGCGAAAAGTGGTTTTTCAACACTAACACAAGTGCGAAAAGTGGTTTTTCAACACTAACACAAGTGCGAAAAGTGGTATTTCAACACTAACACAAGTGCGAAAAGTGGTTTTTCCACATTAATACAAGTGCAAAAGTGGTTTCCTGCACCAACACAAGTGCGAAAAGTGGTTTTTCAACACTAACACAAGTGCGAAAAGTGGTTTTTCAACACTAACACAACTGCGAAAAGTGGTTTTTCAACACTAACACAAGTGCGAAAAGTGTTTTTCCACACTTATACAAGTGCAAAAGTGGTTTCCTGCACCAACACAAGTGCGAAAAGTGGTTTTTCAACACTAACACAAGTGCGAAAAGTGGTTTTTCAACACTAACACAGGTGCGAAAAGTGGTTTTTCAACACTATCAGAAGTGCAAAAAGTGTTTTTTCCACACTTATACAAATGCAAAAGTGGTTTCCTGCACCAACACAAGTGCAAAAAGTTGTTTTTCAACACCAACACAAGTGCGAAAAGTGGTTTTTCAACACTAACACAAGTGCGAAAAGTGGTTTATCCACACTAATACAAGTGCAAAAGTGGTTTCCTGCACCAACACAAGTGCGAGAAGTGGTTTTTCAACACTAACACGAGTGCGAAAAGTGGTTTTTCAACACTACCACAAGTGCAAAAAGTGTTTTTTCCACACTAATACAAGTGCAAAAGTGGTTTCCTGCACCAACACAAGTGCGAAAAGTGGTTTTTCAACACTAACACAAGTGCGAAAAGTGGTTTTTCAACACTAACACAAGTGCGAAAAGTGGTTTTTCCACACTAATACAAGTGCAAAAGTGTTTTCCTGCACCAACACAAGTGCGAAAAGTGGTTTTTCAACACCAACACAAGTGCGAAAAGTGGTTTTTCAACACTATCACAAGTGCAAAAAGTGTTTTTTCCACACTAACACAAGTGCAAAAGTGGTTTCCTGCACCAACACAAGTGCGAAAAGTGGTTTTTCAACACTAACACAAGTGCGAAAAGTGGTTTTTCAACACTAACACAAGTGCGAAAAGTGATTTTTCCACACTAATTCAAGTGCAAAAGTGGTTTCCTGCACCAACACAAGTGCGAAAAGTGGTTTTTCAACACTAACACAAGTGCGAAAAGTGGTTTTTCAACACTATCACAAGTGCAAAAAGTGTTTTTTCCACACTAATACAAGTGCAAAAGTGGTTTCCTGCACCAACACAAGTGCGAAAAGTGGTTTTTCAACACTAACACAAGTGCGAAAAGTGGTTTTTCAACACTAACACAACTTCGAAAAGTGGTTTTTCAACACTAACACAAGTGCGAAAAGTGTTTTTTCCACACTAATACAAGTGCAAAAGTGGTTTCCTGCACCAACACAAGTGCGAAAAGTGGTTTTTCAACACTAACACAAGTGTGAAAAGTGGTTTTTCAACACTAACACAAGTGCGAAAAGTGGTTTTTTAACACGATCACAAGTGCAAAAAGTGTTTTTTCCACACTAATACAAATGCAAAAGTGGTTTCCTGCACCAACACAAGTGCAAAAAGTTGTTTTTCAACACTAACACAAGTGCGAAAAGTGGTTTTTCAACACTAACACAAGTGCGAAAAGTGGTTTTTCCACACTAATACAAGTGCAAAAGTGGTTTCCTGCACCAACACAAGTGCGAAAAGTGGTTTTTCAACACTAACACGAGTGCGAAAAGTGGTTTTTCAACACTATCACAAGTGCAAAAAGTGTTTTTTCCACACTAATACAAGTGCAAAAGTGGTTTCCTGCACCAACACAAGTGCGAAAAGTGGTTTTTCAACACTAACACAAGTGCGAAAAGTGGTTTTTCAACACTATCACAAGTGCAAAAAGTGTTTTTTCCACACTAATACAAGTGCAAAAGTGGTTTCCTGCACCAACACAAGTGCGAAAAGTGGTATTGCAACACTAACACAAGTGCGAAAAGTGGTTTTGCAACACTAACACAAGTGCGAAAAGTGGTTTTCAACACTAACACAAGCGCAAAAAGTGTTTTTTCCACACTAGTACAAGTGCAAAAGTGGTTTCCTGCACCAACACAAGTGCGAAAAGTGGTTTTTCAACACTAACACAAGTGCGTAAAGTTGTTTTTCAACACTAACACAAGTGCGAAAAGTGGTTTTTCAACACAAACACAACTGCGAAAAGTGGTTTTTCAACACTAACACAAGTGCGAAAAGTGTTTTTTCCACACTAATACAAGTGCAAAAGTGGTTTCCTGCAGCAACACAAGTGCGAAAAGTGGTTTTTCAACACTAACACAAGTGCGAAAAGTGGTTTTTCAACACTAACACAAGTGCGAAAAGTGGTTTTTCAACACTAACACAAGTGCGAAAAGTGGTTTTTCAACACTATCAGAAGTGCGAAAAGTGGTTTTTCAACACTAACACAAGTGCGAAAAGTGGTTTTTCAACACTCTCAGAAGTGCGAAAAGTGGTTTTTCAACACTAACACAAGTGCAAAAAGTGTTTTTTCCACACTAATACAAGTGCAAAAGTGGTTTCCTGCACCAACACAAGTGCGAAAAGTGGTTTTTCAACACTAATACAAGTGCGAAAAGTGGTTTTTCAACACTAACACAAGTGCGAAAAGTGGTTTTTCAACACTAACACAAGTGCGAAAAGTGGTTTTTCAACACTAACACAAGTGCGAAAAGTGGTATTTCAACACTAACACAAGTGCGAAAAGTGGTTTTTCCACACTAATACAAGTGCAAAAGTGGTTTCCTGCACCAACACAAGTGCGAAAAGTGGTTTTTCAACACTAACACAAGTGCGAAAAGTGGTTTTTCAACACTAACACAACTGCGAAAAGTGGTTTTTCAACACTAACACAAGTGCGAAAAGTGTTTTTTCCACACTAATACAAGTGCAAAAGTGGTTTCCTGCACCAACACAAGTGCGAAAAGTGGTTTTTCAACACTAACACGAGTGCAAAAAGTGGTTTTTCAACACTACCACAAGTGCAAAAAGTGTTTTTTCCACACTAATACAAGTGCAAAAGTGGTTTCCTGCACCAACACAAGTGCGAAAAGTGGTTTTGCAACACTAACACAAGTGCGAAAAGTGGTTTTTCCACACTAATACAAGTGCAAAAGTGGTTACCTGCACCAACACAAGTGCGAAAAGTGGTTTTTCAACACTAACACAAGTGCGAAAAGTGGTTTTTCAACACTATCACAAGTGCAAAAAGTGTTTTTTCCACACTAATACAAGTGCAAAAGTGGTTTCCTGCACCAACACAAGTGCGAAAAGTGGTTTTTCAACACTAATACAAGTGCGAAATGTGGTTTTTCAACACTAACACAAGTGCGAAAAGTGGTTTTTCAACACTAACACAAGTGCGAAAAGTGGTTTTTCAACACTAACACAAGTGCGAAAAGTGGTATTTCAACACTAACACAAGTGTGAAAAGTGGTTTTTCCACACTAATACAAGTGCAAAAGTGGTTTCCTGCACCAACACAAGTGCGAAAAGTGGTTTTTCAACACTAACACAAGTGCGAAAGTGGTTTTTCAACACTAACACAACTGCGAAAAGTGGTTTTTCAACACTAACACAAGTGCGAAAAGTGTTTTTTCCACACTAATACAAGTGCAAAAGTGGTTTCCTGCACCAACACAAGTGCGAAAAGTGGTTTTTCAACACTAACACAAGTGCGAAAAGTGGTTTTTCAACACTATCACAAGTGCAAAAAGTGTTTTTTCCACACTAATACAAGTGCAAAAGTGGTTTCCTGCACCAACACAAGTGCGAAAAGTGGTTTTGCAACACTAACACAAGTGCGAAAAGTGGTTTTGCAACACTAACACAAGTGCGAAAAGTGGTTTTCAACACTAACACAAGTGCGAAAAGTGTTTTTTCCACACTAGTACAAGTGCAAAAGTGGTTTCCTGCACCAACACAAGTGCGAAAAGTGGTTTTTCAACACGAACACAAGTGCGAAAAGTTGTTTTTCAACACTAACACAAGTGCGAAAAGTGGTTTTTCAACACTAACACAACTGCGAAAAGTGGTTTTTCAACACTAACACAAGTGCGAAAAGTGTTTTTTCCACACTAATACAAGTGCAAAAGTGGTTTCCTGCAGCAACACAAGTGCGAAAAGTGGTTTTTCAACACTAACACAAGTGCGAAAAGTGGTTTTTCAACACTAACACAAGTGCGAAAAGTGGTTTTTCAACACTATCACAAGTGCAAAAAGTGTTTTTTCCACACTAATACAAGTGCAAAAGTGGTTACCTGCACCAACACAAGTGCGAAAAGTGGTTTTTCAACACTAACACAAGTGCGAAAAGTGGTTTTTCAACACTATCACAAGTGCAAAAAGTGTTTTTTCCACACTAATACAAGTGCAAAAGTGGTTTCCTGCACCAACACAAGTGCGAAAAGTGGTTTTTCAACACTAATACAAGTGCGAAATGTGGTTTTTCAACACTAACACAAGTGCGAAAAGTGGTTTTTCAACACTAACACAAGTGCGAAAAGTGGTTTTTCAACACTAACACAAGTGCGAAAAGTGGTATTTCAACACTAACACAAGTGCGAAAAGTGGTTTTTCCACATTAATACAAGTGCAAAAGTGGTTTCCTGCACCAACACAAGTGCGAAAAGTGGTTTTTCAACACTAACACAAGTGCGAAAAGTGGTTTTTCAACACTAACACAACTGCGAAAAGTGGTTTTTCAACACTAACACAAGTGCGAAAAGTGTTTTTTCCACACTAATACAAGTGCAAAAGTGGTTTCCTGCACCAACACAAGTGCGAAAAGTGGTTTTTCAACACTAACACAAGTGCGAAAAGTGGTTTTTCAACACTAACACAAGTGCGAAAAGTGGTTATTCAACACTATCAGAAGTGCAAAAAGTGTTTTTTCCACACTAATACAAATGCAAAAGTGGTTTCCTGCACCAACACAAGTGCAAAAAGTTGTTTTTCAACACCAACACAAGTGCGAAAAGTGGTTTTTCAACACTAACACAAGTGCGAAAAGTGGTTTATCCACACTAATACAAGTGCAAAAGTGGTTTCCTGCACCAACACAAGTGCGAGAAGTGGTTTTTCAACACTAACACGAGTGCGAAAAGTGGTTTTTCCACACTAATACAAGTGCAAAAGTGGTTTCCTGCACCAACACAAGTGCGAAAAGTGGTTTTGCAACACTAACACAAGTGCGAAAAGTGGTTTTTCAACACTAACACAACTGCGAAAAGTGGTTTTTCAACACTAACACAAGTGCGAAAAGTGGTTTTTCAACACTAACACAAGTGCGAAAAGTGGTTTTTCAACACTATCAGAAGTGCAAAAAGTGTTTTTTCCACACTAATACAAATGCAAAAGTGGTTTCCTGCACCAACACAAGTGCAAAATGTTGTTTTTCAACACCAACACAAGTGCGAAAAGTGGTTTTTCAACACTAACACAAGTGCGAAAAGTGGTTTTTCCACACTAATACAAGTGCAAAAGTGGTTTCCTGCACCAACACAAGTGCGAAAAGTGGTTTTGCAACACTAACACAAGTGCGAAAAGTGGTTTTGCAACACTAACACAAGTGAGAAAAGTGGTTTTCAACACTAACACAAGTGCGAAAAGTGTTTTTTCCACACTAGTACAAGTGCAAAAGTGGTTTCCTGCACCAACACAAGTGCGAAAAGTGGTTTTTCAACACTAACACAAGTGCGAAAAGTTGTTTTTCAACACTAACACAAGTGCGAAAAGTGGTTTTTCAACACTAACACAACTGCGAAAAGTGGTTTTTCAACACGAACACAAGTGCGAAAAGTGTTTTTTCCACACTAATACAAGTGCAAAAGTGGTTTCCTGCAGCAACACAAGTGCGAAAAGTGGTTTTTCAACACTAACACAAGTGCGAAAAGTGGTTTTTCAACACTAACACAAGTGCGAAAAGTGGTTTTTCAACACTATCACAAGTGCAAAAAGTGTTTTTTCCACACTAATACAAGTGCAAAAGTGGTTTCCTGCACCAACACAAGTGCGAAAAGTGGTTTTTCAACACTAATACAAGTGCGAAATGTGGTTTTTCAACACTAACACAAGTGCGAAAAGTGGTTTTTCAACACTAACACAAGTGCGAAAAGTGGTTTTTCAACACTAACACAAGTGCGAAAAGTGGTATTTCAACACTAACACAAGTGCGAAAAGTGGTTTTTCCACATTAATACAAGTGCAAAAGTAGTTTCCTGCACCAACACAAGTGCGAAAAGTGGTTTTTCAACACTAACACAAGTGCGAAAAGTGGTTTTTCAACACTAACACAACTGCGAAAAGTGGTTTTTCAACACTAACACAAGTGCGAAAAGTGTTTTTTCCACACTTATACAAGTGCAAAAGTGGTTTCCTGCACCAACACAAGTGCGAAAAGTGGTTTTTCAACACTAACACAAGTGCGAAAAGTGGTTTTTCAACACTAACACAAGTGCGAAAAGTGGTTTTTCAACACTATCAGAAGTGCAAAAAGTGTTTTTTCCACACTTATACAAATGCAAAAGTGGTTTCCTGCACCAACACAAGTGCAAAAAGTTGTTTTTCAACACCAACACAAGTGCGAAAAGTGGTTTTTCAACACTAACACAAGTGCGAAAAGTGGTTTATCCACACTAATACAAGTGCAAAAGTGGTTTCCTGCACCAACACAAGTGCGAGAAGTGGTTTTTCAACACTAACACGAGTGCGAAAAGTGGTTTTTCAACACTACCACAAGTGCAAAAAGTGTTTTTTCCACACTAATACAAGTGCAAAAGTGGTTTCCTGCACCAACACAAGTGCGAAAAGTGGTTTTTCAACACTAACACAAGTGCGAAAAGTGGTTTTTCAACACTATCACAAGTGCAAAAAGTGTTTTTCCACACTAATACAAGTGCAAAAGTGGTTTCCTGCACCAACACAAGTGCGAAAAGTGGTTTTGCAACACTAACACAAGTGCGAAAAGTGGTTTTGCAACACTAACACAAGTGCGAAAAGTGGTTTTCAACACTAACACAAGTGCGAAAAGTGTTTTTTCCACACTAATACAAGTGCAAAAGTGGTTTCCTGCACCAACACAAGTGCGAAAAGTGGTTTTTCAACACTAACACAAGTGCGAAAAGTGGTTTTTCAACACTAACACAAGTGCGAAAAGTGGTTTTTCCACACTAATACAAGTGCAAAAGTGGTTTCCTGCACCAACACAATTGCGAAAAGTGGTTTTTCAACACCAACACAAGTGCGAAAAGTGGTTTTTCAACACTATCACAAGTGCAAAAAGTGTTTTTTCCACACTAACACAAGTGCAAAAGTGGTTTCCTGCACCAACACAAGTGCGAAAAGTGGTTTTTCAACACTAACACAAGTGCGAAAAGTGGTTTTTCAACACTAACACAAGTGCGAAAAGTGATTTTTCCACACTAATTCAAGTGCAAAAGTGGTTTCCTGCACCAACACAAGTGCGAAAAGTGGTTTTTCAACACTAACACAAGTGCGAAAAGTGGTTTTTCAACACTATCACAAGTGCAAAAAGTGTTTTTTCCACACTAATACAAGTGCAAAAGTGGTTTCCTGCACCAACACAAGTGCGAAAAGTGGTTTTTCAACACTAACACAAGTGCAAAAAGTGGTTTTTCAACACTAACACAACTGCGAAAAGTGGTTTTTCAACACTAACACAAGTGCGAAAAGTGTTTTTTCCACACTAATACAAGTGCAAAAGTGGTTTCCTGCACCAACACAAGTGCGAAAAGTGGTTTTTCAACACTAACACAAGTGTGAAAAGTGGTTTTTCAACACTAACACAAGTGCGAAAAGTGGTTTTTCAACACTATCACAAGTGCAAAAAGTGTTTTTTCCACACTAATACAAATGCAAAAGTGGTTTCCTGCACCAACACAAGTGCGAGAAGTGGTTTTTCAACACTAACACGAGTGCGAAAAGTGGTTTTTCCACACTAATACAAGTGCAAAAGTGGTTTCCTGCACCAACACAAGTGCGAAAAGTGGTTTTGCAACACTAACACAAGTGCGAAAAGTGGTTTTTCAACACTAACACAACTGCGAAAAGTGGTTTTTCAACACTAACACAAGTGCGAAAAGTGGTTTTTCAACACTAACACAAGTGCGAAAAGTGGTTTTTCAACACTATCAGAAGTGCAAAAAGTGTTTTTTCCACACTAATACAAATGCAAAAGTGGTTTCCTGCACCAACACAAGTGCAAAATGTTGTTTTTCAACACCAACACAAGTGCGAAAAGTGGTTTTTCAACACTAACACAAGTGCGAAAAGTGGTTTTTCCACACTAATACAAGTGCAAAAGTGGTTTCCTGCACCAACACAAGTGCGAAAAGTGGTTTTGCAACACTAACACAAGTGCGAAAAGTGGTTTTGCAACACTAACACAAGTGAGAAAAGTGGTTTTCAACACTAACACAAGTGCGAAAAGTGTTTTTTCCACACTAGTACAAGTGCAAAAGTGGTTTCCTGCACCAACACAAGTGCGAAAAGTGGTTTTTCAACACTAACACAAGTGCGAAAAGTTGTTTTTCAACACTAACACAAGTGCGAAAAGTGGTTTTTCAACACTAACACAACTGCGAAAGTGGTTTTTCAACACGAACACAAGTGCGAAAAGTGTTTTTTCCACACTAATACAAGTGCAAAAGTGGTTTCCTGCAGCAACACAAGTGCGAAAAGTGGTTTTTCAACACTAACACAAGTGCGAAAAGTGGTTTTTCAACACTAACACAAGTGCGAAAAGTGGTTTTTCAACACTATCACAAGTGCAAAAAGTGTTTTTTCCACACTAATACAAGTGCAAAAGTGGTTTCCTGCACCAACACAAGTGCGAAAAGTGGTTTTTCAACACTAATACAAGTGCGAAATGTGGTTTTTCAACACTAACACAAGTGCGAAAAGTGGTTTTTCAACACTAACACAAGTGCGAAAAGTGGTTTTTCAACACTAACACAAGTGCGAAAAGTGGTATTTCAACACTAACACAAGTGCGAAAAGTGGTTTTTCCACATTAATACAAGTGCAAAAGTAGTTTCCTGCACCAACACAAGTGCGAAAAGTGGTTTTTCAACACTAGCACAAGTGCGAAAAGTGGTTTTTCAACACTAACACAACTGCGAAAAGTGGTTTTTCAACACTAACACAAGTGCGAAAAGTGTTTTTTCCACACTTATACAAGTGCAAAAGTGGTTTCCTGCACCAACACAAGTGCGAAAAGTGGTTTTTCAACACTAACACAAGTGCGAAAAGTGGTTTTTCAACACTAACACAAGTGCGAAAAGTGGTTTTTCAACACTATCAGAAGTGCAAAAAGTGTTTTTTCCACACTTATACAAATGCAAAAGTGGTTTCCTGCACCAACACAAGTGCAAAAAGTTGTTTTTCAACACCAACACAAGTGCGAAAAGTGGTTTTTCAACACTAACACAAGTGCGAAAAGTGGTTTATCCACACTAATACAAGTGCAAAAGTGGTTTCCTGCACCAACACAAGTGCGAGAAGTGGTTTTTCAACACTAACACGAGTGCGAAAAGTGGTTTTTCAACACTACCACAAGTGCAAAAAGTGTTTTTTCCACACTAATACAAGTGCAAAAGTGGTTTCCTGCACCAACACAAGTGCGAAAAGTGGTTTTTCAACACTAACATAAGTGCGAAAAGTGGTTTTTCAACACTATCACAAGTGCAAAAAGTGTTTTTCCACACTAATACAAGTGCAAAAGTGGTTTCCTGCACCAACACAAGTGCGAAAAGTGGTTTTGCAACACTAACACAAGTGCGAAAAGTGGTTTTGCAACACTAACACAAGTGCGAAAAGTGGTTTTCAACACTAACACAAGTGCGAAAAGTGTTTTTTCCACACTAATACAAGTGCAAAAGTGGTTTCCTGCACCAACACAAGTGCGAAAAGTGGTTTTTCAACACTAACACAAGTGCGAAAAGTGGTTTTTCAACACTAACACAAGTGCGAAAAGTGGTTTTTCCACACTAATACAAGTGCAAAAGTGGTTTCCTGCACCAACACAATTGCGAAAAGTGGTTTTTCAACACTAACACAAGTGCGAAAAGTGGTTTTTCAACACTAACACAAGTGCGAAAAGTGATTTTTCCACACTAATTCAAGTGCAAAAGTGGTTTCCTGCACCAACACAAGTGCGAAAAGTGGTTTTTCAACACTAACACAAGTGCGAAAAGTGGTTTTTCAACACTATCACAAGTGCAAAAAGTGTTTTTTCCACACTAATACAAGTGCAAAAGTGGTTTCCTGCACCAACACAAGTGCGAAAAGTGGTTTTTCAACACTAACACAAGTGCGAAAAGTGGTTTTTCAACACTAACACAACTGCGAAAAGTGGTTTTTCAACACTAACACAAGTGCGAAAAGTGTTTTTTTCCACACTAATACAAGTGCAAAAGTGGTTTCCTGCACCAACACAAGTGCGAAAAGTGGTTTTTCAACACTAACACAAGTGTGAAAAGTGGTTTTTCAACACTAACACAAGTGCGAAAAGTGGTTTTTCAACACTATCACAAGTGCAAAAAGTGTTTTTTCCACACTAATACAAATGCAAAAGTGGTTTCCTGCACCAACACAAGTGCAAAAAGTTGTTTTTCAACACTAACACAAGTGCGAAAAGTGGTTTTTCAACACTAACACAAGTGCGAAAAGTGGTTTTTCCACACTAATACAAGTGCAAAAGTGGTTTCCTGCACCAACACAAGTGCGAAAAGTGGTTTTTCAACACTAACACGAGTGCGAAAAGTGGTTTTTCAACACTATCACAAGTGCAAAAAGTGTTTTTTCCACACAAATACAAGTGCAAAAGTGGTTTCCTGCACCAACACAAGTGCGAAAAGTGGTTTTGCAACACTAACACAAGTGCGAAAAGTGGTTTTGCAACACTAACACAAGTGCGAAAAGTGGTTTTGCAACACTAACACAAGTGCGAAAAGTGGTTTTCAACACTAACACAAGTGCGAAAAGTGTTTTTTCCACACTAATACAAGTGCAAAAGTGGTTTCCTGCACCAACACAAGTGCGAAAAGTGGTTTTTCAACACTAACACAACTGCAAAAAGTGGTTTTTCAACACTAACACAAGTGCGAAAAGTGTTTTTTCCACACTAATACAAGTGCAAAAGTGGTTTCCTGCAGCAACACAAGAGCGAAAAGTGGTTTTTCAACACTAACACAAGTGCGAAAAGTGGTTTTTCAACACTAACACAAGTGCGAAAAGTGGTTTTTCAACACTAACACAAGTGCGAAAAGTGGTTTTTCAACACTATCAGAAGTGCGAAAAGTGGTTTTTCAACACTAACACAAGTGCGAAAAGTGGTTTTTCAACACTATCAGAAGTGCGAAAAGTGGTTTTTCAACACTAACACAAGTGCAAAAAGTGTTTTTTCCACACTAATACAAGTGCAAAAGTGGTTTCCTGCACCAACACAAGTGCGAAAAGTGGTTTTTCAACACTAATACAAGTGCGAAAAGTGATTTTTCCACACTAATTCAAGTGCAAAAGTGGTTTCCTGCACCAACACAAGTGCGAAAAGTGGTTTTTCAACACTAACACAAGTGCGAAAAGTGATTTTTCCACACTAATTCAAGTGCAAAAGTGGTTTCCTGCACCAACACAAGTGCGAAAAGTGGTTTTTCAACACTAACACAAGTGCGAAAAGTGGTTTTTCAACACTATCACAAGTGCAAAAAGTGTTTTTTCCACACTAATACAAGTGCAAAAGTGGTTTCCTGCACCAACACAAGTGCGAAAAGTGGTTTTTCAACACTAACACAAGTGCAAAAAGTGGTTTTTCAACACTAACACAACTGCGAAAAGTGGTTTTTCAACACTAACACAAGTGCGAAAAGTGTTTTTTCCACACTAATACAAGTGCAAAAGTGGTTTCCTGCACCAACACAAGTGCGAAAAGTGGTTTTTCAACACTAACACAAGTGTGAAAAGTGGTTTTTCAACACTAACACAAGTGCGAAAAGTGGTTTTTCAACACTATCACAAGTGCAAAAAGTGTTTTTTCCACACTAATACAAATGCAAAAGTGGTTTCCTGCACCAACACAAGTGCGAGAAGTGGTTTTTCAACACTAACACGAGTGCGAAAAGTGGTTTTTCCACACTAATACAAGTGCAAAAGTGGTTTCCTGCACCAACACAAGTGCGAAAAGTGGTTTTGCAACACTAACACAAGTGCGAAAAGTGGTTTTTCAACACTAACACAACTGCGAAAAGTGGTTTTTCAACACTAACACAAGTGCGAAAAGTGGTTTTTCAACACTAACACAAGTGCGAAAAGTGGTTTTTCAACACTATCAGAAGTGCAAAAAGTGTTTTTTCCACACTAATACAAATGCAAAAGTGGTTTCCTGCACCAACACAAGTGCAAAATGTTGTTTTTCAACACCAACACAAGTGCGAAAAGTGGTTTTTCAACACTAACACAAGTGCGAAAAGTGGTTTTTCCACACTAATACAAGTGCAAAAGTGGTTTCCTGCACCAACACAAGTGCGAAAAGTGGTTTTGCAACACTAACACAAGTGCGAAAAGTGGTTTTGCAACACTAACACAAGTGAGAAAAGTGGTTTTCAACACTAACACAAGTGCGAAAAGTGTTTTTTCCACACTAGTACAAGTGCAAAAGTGGTTTCCTGCACCAACACAAGTGCGAAAAGTGGTTTTTCAACACTAACACAAGTGCGAAAAGTTGTTTTTCAACACTAACACAAGTGCGAAAAGTGGTTTTTCAACACTAACACAACTGCGAAAGTGGTTTTTCAACACGAACACAAGTGCGAAAAGTGTTTTTTCCACACTAATACAAGTGCAAAAGTGGTTTCCTGCAGCAACACAAGTGCGAAAAGTGGTTTTTCAACACTAACACAAGTGCGAAAAGTGGTTTTTCAACACTAACACAAGTGCGAAAAGTGGTTTTTCAACACTATCACAAGTGCAAAAAGTGTTTTTTCCACACTAATACAAGTGCAAAAGTGGTTTCCTGCACCAACACAAGTGCGAAAAGTGGTTTTTCAACACTAATACAAGTGCGAAATGTGGTTTTTCAACACTAACACAAGTGCGAAAAGTGGTTTTTCAACACTAACACAAGTGCGAAAAGTGGTTTTTCAACACTAACACAAGTGCGAAAAGTGGTATTTCAACACTAACACAAGTGCGAAAAGTGGTTTTTCCACATTAATACAAGTGCAAAAGTAGTTTCCTGCACCAACACAAGTGCGAAAAGTGGTTTTTCAACACTAGCACAAGTGCGAAAAGTGGTTTTTCAACACTAACACAACTGCGAAAAGTGGTTTTTCAACACTAACACAAGTGCGAAAAGTGTTTTTTCCACACTTATACAAGTGCAAAAGTGGTTTCCTGCACCAACACAAGTGCGAAAAGTGGTTTTTCAACACTAACACAAGTGCGAAAAGTGGTTTTTCAACACTAACACAAGTGCGAAAAGTGGTTTTTCAACACTATCAGAAGTGCAAAAAGTGTTTTTTCCACACTTATACAAATGCAAAAGTGGTTTCCTGCACCAACACAAGTGCAAAAAGTTGTTTTTCAACACCAACACAAGTGCGAAAAGTGGTTTTTCAACACTAACACAAGTGCGAAAAGTGGTTTATCCACACTAATACAAGTGCAAAAGTGGTTTCCTGCACCAACACAAGTGCGAGAAGTGGTTTTTCAACACTAACACGAGTGCGAAAAGTGGTTTTTCAACACTACCACAAGTGCAAAAAGTGTTTTTTCCACACTAATACAAGTGCAAAAGTGGTTTCCTGCACCAACACAAGTGCGAAAAGTGGTTTTTCAACACTAACACAAGTGCGAAAAGTGGTTTTTCAACACTATCACAAGTGCAAAAAGTGTTTTTCCACACTAATACAAGTGCAAAAGTGGTTTCCTGCACCAACACAAGTGCGAAAAGTGGTTTTGCAACACTAACACAAGTGCGAAAAGTGGTTTTGCAACACTAACACAAGTGCGAAAAGTGGTTTTCAACACTAACACAAGTGCGAAAAGTGTTTTTTCCACACTAATACAAGTGCAAAAGTGGTTTCCTGCACCAACACAAGTGCGAAAAGTGGTTTTTCAACACTAACACAAGTGCGAAAAGTGGTTTTTCAACACTAACACAAGTGCGAAAAGTGGTTTTTCCACACTAATACAAGTGCAAAAGTGGTTTCCTGCACCAACACAATTGCGAAAAGTGGTTTTTCAACACTAACACAAGTGCGAAAAGTGGTTTTTCAACACTAACACAAGTGCGAAAAGTGATTTTTCCACACTAATTCAAGTGCAAAAGTGGTTTCCTGCACCAACACAAGTGCGAAAAGTGGTTTTTCAACACTAACACAAGTGCGAAAAGTGGTTTTTCAACACTATCACAAGTGCAAAAAGTGTTTTTTCCACACTAATACAAGTGCAAAAGTGGTTTCCTGCACCAACACAAGTGCGAAAAGTGGTTTTTCAACACTAACACAAGTGCGAAAAGTGGTTTTTCAACACTAACACAACTGCGAAAAGTGGTTTTTCAACACTAACACAAGTGCGAAAAGTGTTTTTTCCACACTAATACAAGTGCAAAAGTGGTTTCCTGCACCAACACAAGTGCGAAAAGTGGTTTTTCAACACTAACACAAGTGTGAAAAGTGGTTTTTCAACACTAACACAAGTGCGAAAAGTGGTTTTTCAACACTATCACAAGTGCAAAAAGTGTTTTTTCCACACTAATACAAATGCAAAAGTGGTTTCCTGCACCAACACAAGTGCAAAAAGTTGTTTTTCAACACTAACACAAGTGCGAAAAGTGGTTTTTCAACACTAACACAAGTGCGAAAAGTGGTTTTTCCACACTAATACAAGTGCAAAAGTGGTTTCCTGCACCAACACAATTGCGAAAAGTGGTTTTTCAACACTAACACGAGTGCGAAAAGTGGTTTTTCAACACTATCACAAGTGCAAAAAGTGTTTTTTCCACACAAATACAAGTGCAAAAGTGGTTTCCTGCACCAACACAAGTGCGAAAAGTGGTTTTGCAACACTAACACAAGTGCGAAAAGTGGTTTTGCAACACTAACACAAGTGCGAAAAGTGGTTTTGCAACACTAACACAAGTGCGAAAAGTGGTTTTCAACACTAACACAAGTGCGAAAAGTGTTTTTTCCACACTAATACAAGTGCAAAAGTGGTTTCCTGCACCAACACAAGTGCGAAAAGTGGTTTTTCAACACTAACACAACTGCAAAAAGTGGTTTTTCAACACTAACACAAGTGCGAAAAGTGTTTTTTCCACACTAATACAAGTGCAAAAGTGGTTTCCTGCAGCAACACAAGAGCGAAAAGTGGTTTTTCAACACTAACACAAGTGCGAAAAGTGGTTTTTCAACACTAACACAAGTGCGAAAAGTGGTTTTTCAACACTAACACAAGTGCGAAAAGTGGTTTTTCAACACTATCAGAAGTGCGAAAAGTGGTTTTTCAACACTAACACAAGTGCGAAAAGTGGTTTTTCAACACTATCAGAAGTGCGAAAAGTGGTTTTTCAACACTAACACAAGTGCAAAAAGTGTTTTTTCCACACTAATACAAGTGCAAAAGTGGTTTCCTGCACCAACACAAGTGCGAAAAGTGGTTTTTCAACACTAATACAAGTGCGAAAAGTGGTTTTCAACACTAACACAAGTGCGAAAAGTGGTTTTTCAACACTAACACAAGTGCGAAAAGTGGTTTTTCAACACTAACACAAGTGCGAAAAGTGGTATTTCAACACTAACACAAGTGCGAAAAGTGGTTTTTCCACACTAATACAAGTGCAAAAGTGGTTTCCTGCACCAACACAAGTGCGAAAAGTGGTTTTTCAACACTAACACAAGTGCGAAAAGTGGTTTTTCAACACTAACACAACTGCGAAAAGTGGTTTTTCAACACTAACACAAGTGCGAAAAGTGTTTTTTCCACACTAATACAAGTGCAAAAGTGGTTTCCTGCAGCAACACAAGGGCGAAAAGTGGTTTTTCAACACTAACACAAGTGCGAAAAGTGGTTTTTCAACACTAACACAAGTGCGAAAAGTGGTTTTTCAACACTAACACAAGTGCGAAAAGTGGTTTTTCAACACTATCAGAAGTGCGAAAAGTGGTTTTTCAACACTAACACAAGTGCGAAAAGTGGTTTTTGAACACTATCAGAAGTGCGAAAAGTGGTTTTTCAACACTAACACAAGTGCAAAAAGTGTTTTTTCCACACTAATACAAGTGCAAAAGTGGTTTCCTGCACCAACACAAGTGCGAAAAGTGGTTTTTCAACACTAATACAAGTGCGAAAAGTGGTTTTTCAACACTAACACAAGTGCGAAAAGTGGTTTTTCAACACTAACACAAGTGCGAAAAGTGGTTTTTCAACACTAACACAAGTGCGAAAAGTGGTATTTCAACACTAACACAAGTGCGAAAAGTGGTTTTTCCACACTAATACAAGTGCAAAAGTGGTTTCCTGCACCAACACAAGTGCGAAAAGTGGTTTTTCAACACTAACACAAGTGCGAAAAGTGGTTTTTCAACACTAACACAACTGCGAAAAGTGGTTTTTCAACACTAACACAAGTGCGAAAAGTGTTTTTTCCACACTAATACAAGTGCAAAAGTGGTTTCCTGCACCAACACAAGTGCGAAAAGTGGTTTTTCAACACTAACACAAGTGCGAAAAGTGGTTTTTCAACACTAACACAAGTGCGAAAAGTGGTTTTTCAACACTATCACAGGTGCAAAAAGTGTTTTTTCCACACTAATACAAATGCAAAAGTGGTTTCCTGCACCAACACAAGTGCAAAAAGGTGTTTTTCAACACCAACACAAGTGCGAAAAGTGGTTTTTCAACACTAACACAAGTGCGAAAAGTGGTTTTTCCACACTAATACAAGTGCAAAAGTGGTTTCCTGCACCAACACAAGTGCGAAAAGTGGTTTTTCAACACTAACACGAGTGCGAAAAGTGGTTTTTCAACACTACCACAAGTGCAAAAAGTGTTTTTTCCACACTAATACAAGTGCAAAAGTGGTTTCCTGCACCAACACAAGTGCGAAAAGTGGTTTTTCAACACTAACACAAGTGCGAAAAGTGGTTTTTCAACACTATCACAAGTGCAAAAAGTGTTTTTTCCACACTAATACAAGTGCAAAAGTGGTTTCCTGCACCAACACAAGTGCGAAAAGTGGTTTTGCAACACTAACACAAGTGCGAAAAGTGGTTTTGCAACACTAACACAAGTGCGAAAAGTGGTTTTGCAACACTAACACAAGTGCGAAAAGTGGTTTTCAACACTAACACAAGTGCGAAAAGTGTTTTTTCCACACTAATACAAGTGCAAAAGTGGTTTCCTGCACCAACACAAGTGCGAAAAGTGGTTTTTCAACACTAACACAAGTGCGAAAAGTGGTTTTTCAACACTAACACAAGTGCGAAAAGTGGTTTTTCCACACTAATACAAGTGCAAAAGTGGTTTCCTGCACCAACACAAGTGCGAAAAGTGGTTTTTCAACACCAACACAAGTGCGAAAAGTGGTTTTTCAACACTATCACAAGTGCAAAAAGTGTTTTTTCCACACTAACACAAGTGCAAAAGTGGTTTCCTGCACCAACACAAGTGCGAAAAGTGGTTTTTCAACACTAACACAAGTGCGAAAAGTGGTTTTTCAACACTAACACAAGTGCGAAAAGTGGTTTTTCAACACTATCACAAGTGCAAAAAGTGTTTTTTCCACACTAATACAAGTGCAAAAGTGGTTTCCTGCACCAACACAAGTGCGAAAAGTGGTTTTTCAACACTAACACAAGTGCGAAAAGTGGTTTTTCAACACTATCACAAGTGCAAAAAGTGTTTTTTCCACACTAATACAAGTGCAAAAGTGGTTTCCTGCACCAACACAAGTGCGAAAAGTGGTTTTTCAACACTAACACAAGTGCGAAAAGTGGTTTTTCAACACTATCACAAGTGCAAAAAGTGTTTTTCCACACTAATACAAATGCAAAAGTGGTTTCCTGCACCAACACAAGTGCAAAAAGTTGTTTTTCAACACTAACACAAGTGCGAAAAGTGGTTTTTCAACACTAACACAAGTGCGAAAAGTGGTTTTTCCACACTAATACAAGTGCAAAAGTGGTTTCCTGCACCAACACAAGTGCGAAAAGTGGTTTTTCAACACTAACACGAGTGCGAAAAGTGGTTTTTCAACACTATCACAAGTGCAAAAAGTGTTTTTTCCACACTAATACAAGTGCAAAAGTGGTTTCCTGCACCAACACAAGTGCGAAAAGTGGTTTTTCAACACTAACACAAGTGCGAAAAGTGGTTTTTCAACACTATCACAAGTGCAAAAAGTGTTTTTTCCACACTAATACAAGTGCAAAAGTGGTTTCCTGCACCAACACAAGTGCGAAAAGTGGTTTTGCAACACTAACACAAGTGCGAAAAGTGGTTTTGCAACACTAACACAAGTGCGAAAAGTGGTTTTCAACACTAACACAAGTGCAAAAAGTGTTTTTTCCACACTAGTACAAGTGCAAAAGTGGTTTCCTGCACCAACACAAGTGCGAAAAGTGGTTTTTCAACACTAACACAAGTGCGTAAAGTTGTTTTTCAACACTAACACAAGTGCGAAAAGTGGTTTTTCAACACTAACACAACTGCGAAAAGTGGTTTTTCAACACTAACACAAGTGCGAAAAGTGTTTTTTCCACACTAATACAAGCGCAAAAGTGGTTTCCTGCAGCAACACAAGGGCGAAAAGTGGTTTTTCAACACTAACACAAGTGCGAAAAGTGGTTTTTCAACACTAACACAAGTGCGAAAAGTGGTTTTTCAACACTAACACAAGTGCGAAAAGTGGTTTTTCAACACTATCAGAAGTGCGAAAAGTGGTTTTTCAACACTAACACAAGTGCGAAAAGTGGTTTTTCAACACTATCAGAAGTGCGAAAAGTGGTTTTTCAACACTAACACAAGTGCAAAAAGTGTTTTTTCCACACTAATACAAGTGCAAAAGTGGTTTCCTGCACCAACACAAGTGCGAAAAGTGGTTTTGCAACACTAACACAAGTGCGAAAAGTGGTTTTGCAACACTAACACAAGTGCGAAAAGTGGTTTTGCAACACTAACACAAGTGCGAAAAGTGGTTTTCAACACTAACACAAGTGCGAAAAGTGTTTTTTCCACACTAATACAAGTGCAAAAGTGGTTTCCTGCACCAACACAAGTGCGAAAAGTGGTTTTTCAACACTAACACAAGTGCGAAAAGTGGTTTTTCAACACTAACACAAGTGCGAAAAGTGGTTTTTCCACACTAATACAAGTGCAAAAGTGGTTTCCTGCACCAACACAAGTGCGAAAAGTGGTTTTTCAACACCAACACAAGTGCGAAAAGTGGTTTTGCAACACTAACACAAGTGCGAAAAGTGGTTTTCAACACTAACACAAGTGCAAAAAGTGTTTTTTCCACACTAGTACAAGTGCAAAAGTGGTTTCCTGCACCAACACAAGTGCGAAAAGTGGTTTTTCAACACTAACACAAGTGCGTAAAGTTGTTTTTCAACACTAACACAAGTGCGAAAAGTGGTTTTTCAACACTAACACAACTGCGAAAAGTGGTTTTTCAACACTAACACAAGTGCGAAAAGTGTTTTTTCCACACTAATACAAGTGCAAAAGTGGTTTCCTGCAGCAACACAAGGGCGAAAAGTGGTTTTTCAACACTAACACAAGTGCGAAAAGTGGTTTTTCAACACTAACACAAGTGCGAAAAGTGGTTTTTCAACACTAACACAAGTGCGAAAAGTGGTTTTTCAACACTATCAGAAGTGCGAAAAGTGGTTTTTCAACACTAACACAAGTGCGAAAAGTGGTTTTTCAACACTATCAGAAGTGCGAAAAGTGGTTTTTCAACACTAACACAAGTGCAAAAAGTGTTTTTTCCACACTAATACAAGTGCAAAAGTGGTTTCCTGCACCAACACAAGTGCGAAAAGTGGTTTTGCAACACTAACACAAGTGCGAAAAGTGGTTTTGCAACACTAACACAAGTGCGAAAAGTGGTTTTGCAACACTAACACAAGTGCGAAAAGTGGTTTTCAACACTAACACAAGTGCGAAAAGTGTTTTTTCCACACTAATACAAGTGCAAAAGTGGTTTCCTGCACCAACACAAGTGCGAAAAGTGGTTTTTCAACACTAACACAAGTGCGAAAAGTGGTTTTTCAACACTAACACAAGTGCGAAAAGTGGTTTTTCCACACTAATACAAGTGCAAAAGTGGTTTCCTGCACCAACACAAGTGCGAAAAGTGGTTTTTCAACACCAACACAAGTGCGAAAAGTGGTTTTTCAACACTATCACAAGTGCAAAAAGTGTTTTTTCCACACTAACACAAGTGCAAAAGTGGTTTCCTGCACCAACACAAGTGCGAAAAGTGGTTTTTCAACACTAACACAAGTGCGAAAAGTGGTTTTTCAACACTAACACAAGTGCGAAAAGTGATTTTTCCACACTAATTCAAGTGCAAAAGTGGTTTCCTGCACCAACACAAGTGCGAAAAGTGGTTTTTCAACACTAACACAAGTGCGAAAAGTGGTTTTTCAACACTATCACAAGTGCAAAAAGTGTTTTTTCCACACTAATACAAGTGCAAAAGTGGTTTCCTGCACCAACACAAGTGCGAAAAGTGGTTTTTCAACACTAACACAAGTGCGAAAAGTGGTTTTTCAACACTAACACAACTGCGAAAAGTGGTTTTTCAACACTAACACAAGTGCGAAAAGTGTTTTTTCCACACTAATACAAGTGCAAAAGTGGTTTCCTGCACCAACACAAGTGCGAAAAGTGGTTTTTCAACACTAACACAAGTGTGAAAAGTGGTTTTTCAACACTAACACAAGTGCGAAAAGTGGTTTTTCAACACTATCACAAGTGCAAAAAGTGTTTTTCCACACTAATACAAATGCAAAAGTGGTTTCCTGCACCAACACAAGTGCAAAAAGTTGTTTGTCAACACTAACACAAGTGCGAAAAGTGGTTTTTCAACACTAACACAAGTGCGAAAAGTGGTTTTTCCACACTAATACAAGTGCAAAAGTGGTTTCCTGCACCAACACAAGTGCGAAAAGTGGTTTTTCAACACTAACACGAGTGCGAAAAGTGGTTTTTCAACACTATCACAAGTGCAAAAAGTGTTTTTTCCACACTAATACAAGTGCAAAAGTGGTTTCCTGCACCAACACAAGTGCGAAAAGTGGTTTTTCAACACTAACACAAGTGCGAAAAGTGGTTTTTCAACACTATCACAAGTGCAAAAAGTGTTTTTTCCACACTAATACAAGTGCAAAAGTGGTTTCCTGCACCAACACAAGTGCAAAAAGTGGTTTTGCAACACTAACACAAGTGCGAAAAGTGGTTTTGCAACACTAACACAAGTGCGAAAAGTGGTTTTCAACACTAACACAAGTGCAAAAAGTGTTTTTTCCACACTAGTACAAGTGCAAAAGTGGTTTCCTGCACCAACACAAGTGCGAAAAGTGGTTTTTCAACACTAACACAAGTGCGTAAAGTTGTTTTTCAACACTAACACAAGTGCGAAAAGTGGTTTTTCAACACTAACACAACTGCGAAAAGTGGTTTTTCAACACTAACACAAGTGCGAAAAGTGTTTTTTCCACACTAATACAAGTGCAAAAGTGGTTTCCTGCAGCAACACAAGAGCGAAAAGTGGTTTTTCAACACTAACACAAGTGCGAAAAGTGGTTTTTCAACACTAACACAAGTGCGAAAAGTGGTTTTTCAACACTAACACAAGTGCGAAAAGTGGTTTTTCAACACTATCAGAAGTGCGAAAAGTGGTTTTTCAACACTAACACAAGTGCGAAAAGTGGTTTTTCAACACTATCAGAAGTGCGAAAAGTGGTTTTTCAACACTAACACAAGTGCAAAAAGTGTTTTTTCCACACTAATACAAGTGCAAAAGTGGTTTCCTGCACCAACACAAGTGCGAAAAGTGGTTTTTCAACACTAATACAAGTGCGAAAAGTGGTTTTTCAACACTAACACAAGTGCGAAAAGTGGTTTTTCAACACTAACACAAGTGCGAAAAGTGGTTTTTCAACACTAACACAAGTGCGAAAAGTGGTATTTCAACACTAACACAAGAGCGAAAAGTGGTTTTTCCACACTAATACAAGTGCAAAAGTGGTTTCCTGCACCAACACAAGTGCGAAAAGTGGTTTTTCAACACTAACACAAGTGCGAAAAGTGGTTTTTCAACACTAACACAACTGCGAAAAGTGGTTTTTCAACACTAACACAAGTGCGAAAAGTGTTTTTCCCACACTAATACAAGTGCAAAAGTGGTTTCCTGCAGCAACACAAGGGCGAAAAGTGGTTTTTCAACACTAACACAAGTGCGAAAAGTGGTTTTTCAACACTAACACAAGTGCGAAAAGTGGTTTTTCAACACTAACACAAGTGCGAAAAGTGGTTTTTCAACACTATCAGAAGTGCGAAAAGTGGTTTTTCAACACTAACACAAGTGCGAAAAGTGGTTTTTCAACACTATCAGAAGTGCGAAAAGTGGTTTTTCAACACTAACACAAGTGCAAAAAGTGTTTTTTCCACACTAATACAAGTGCAAAAGTGGTTTCCTGCACCAACACAAGTGCGAAAAGTGGTTTTTCAACACTAATACAAGTGCGAAAAGTGGTTTTTCAACACTAACACAAGTGCGAAAAGTGCTTTTTCAACACTAACACAAGTGCGAAAAGTGGTTTTTCAACACTAACACAAGTGCGAAAAGTGGTATTTCAACACTAACACAAGTGCGAAAAGTGGTTTTTCCACACTAATACAAGTGCAAAAGTGGTTTCCTGCACCAACACAAGTGCGAAAAGTGGTTTTTCAACACTAACACAAGTGCGAAAAGTGGTTTTTCAACACTAACACAACTGCGAAAAGTGGTTTTTCAACACTAACACAAGTTGGAAAAGTGTTTTTTCCACACTAATACAAGTGCAAAAGTGGTTTCTTGCACCAACACAAGTGCGAAAAGTGGTTTTTCAACACTAACACAAGTGCGAAAAGTGGTTTTTCAACACTAACACAAGTGCGAAAAGTGGTTTTTCAACACTATCACAAGTGCAAAAAGTGTTTTTTCCACACTAATACAAATGCAAAAGTGGTTTCCTGCACCAACACAAGTGCAAAAAGGTGTTTTTCAACACCAACACAAGTGCGAAAAGTGGTTTTTCAACACTAACACAAGTGCGAAAAGTGGTTTTTCCACACTAATACAAGTGCAAAAGTGGTTTCCTGCACCAACACAAGTGCGAAAAGTGGTTTTTCAACACTAACACGAGTGCGAAAAGTGGTTTTTCAACACTACCACAAGTGCAAAAAGTGTTTTTTCCACACTAATACAAGTGCAAAAGTGGTTTCCTGCACCAACACAAGTGCGAAAAGTGGTTTTTCAACACTAACACAAGTGCGAAAAGTGGTTTTTCAACACTATCACAAGTGCAAAAAGTGTTTTTTCCACACTAATACAAGTGCAAAAGTGGTTTCCTGCACCAACACAAGTGCGAAAAGTGGTTTTGCAACACTAACACAAGTGCGAAAAGTGGTTTTGCAACACTAACACAAGTGCGAAAAGTGGTTTTGCAACACTAACACAAGTGCGAAAAGTGGTTTTCAACACTAACACAAGTGCGAAAAGTGTTTTTTCCACACTAATACAAGTGCAAAAGTGGTTTCCTGCACCAACACAAGTGCGAAAAGTGGTTTTTCAACACTAACACAAGTGCGAAAAGTGGTTTTTCAACACTAACACAAGTGCGAAAAGTGGTTTTTCCACACTAATACAAGTGCAAAAGTGGTTTCCTGCACCAACACATGTGCGAAAAGTGGTTTTTCAACACCAACACAAGTGCGAAAAGTGGTTTTTCAACACTATCACAAGTGCAAAAAGTGTTTTTTCCACACTAACACAAGTGCAAAAGTGGTTTCCTGCACCAACACAAGTGCGAAAAGTGGTTTTTCAACACTAACACAAGTGCGAAAAGTGGTTTTTCAACACTAACACAAGTGCGAAAAGTGATTTTTCCACACTAATTCAAGTGCAAAAGTGGTTTCCTGCACCAACACAAGTGCGAAAAGTGGTTTTTCAACACTAACACAAGTGCGAAAAGTGGTTTTTCAACACTATCACAAGTGCAAAAAGTGTTTTTTCCACACTAATACAAGTGCAAAAGTGGTTTCCTGCACCAACACAAGTGCGAAAAGTGGTTTTTCAACACTAACACAAGTGCGAAAAGTGGTTTTTCAACACTAACACAAGTGCGAAAAGTGGTTTTTCAACACTATCACAAGTGCAAAAAGTGTTTTTCCACACTAATACAAATGCAAAAGTGGTTTCCTGCACCAACACAAGTGCGAAAAGTGGTTTTTCAACACTAACACGAGTGCGAAAAGTGGTTTTTCAACACTATCACAAGTGCAAAAAGTGTTTTTTCCACACTAATACAAGTGCAAAAGTGGTTTCCTGCAC
Organism: Myxine glutinosa; assembly: GCF_964187855.1. NCBI lineage: Eukaryota > Metazoa > Chordata > Myxini > Myxiniformes > Myxinidae > Myxine > Myxine glutinosa. The sequence continues at coordinate 18,327 of NW_027616817.1, read as the reverse complement.
CAACACAAGTGCGAAAAGTGGTTTTTCAACACTAACACAAGTGCAAAAAGTGGTTTTTCAACACTATCACAAGTGCAAAAAGTGTTTTTTCCACACTAATACAAGTGCAAAAGTGGTTTCCTGCACCAACACAAGTGCGAAAAGTGGTTTTGCAACACTAACACAAGTGCGAAAAGTGGTTTTGCAACACTAACACAAGTGCGAAAAGTGGTTTTTCAACACTAACACAACTGCGAAAAGTGGTTTTTCAACACTAACACAAGTGCGAAAAGTGTTTTTTCCACACTAATACAAGTGCAAAAAGTGGTTTTTCAACACTATCACAAGTGCAAAAAGTGTTTTTTCCACACTAATACAAGTGCAAAAGTGGTTTCCTGCACCAACACAAGTGCGAAAAGTGGTTTTGCAACACTAACACAAGTGCGAAAAGTGGTTTTGCAACACTAACACAAGTGCGAAAAGTGGTTTTTCAACACTAACACAAGTGCGAAAAGTGGTTTTTCAACACTATCAGAAGTGCGAAAAGTGGTTTTTCAACACTAACACAAGTGCAAAAAGTGTTTTTTCCACACTAATACAAGTGCAAAAGTGGTTTCCTGCACCAACACAAGTGCGAAAAGTGGTTTTTCAACACTAATACAAGTGCGAAAAGTGGTTTTTCAACACTAACACAAGTGCGAAAAGTGGTTTTTCAACACTAACACAAGTGCGAAAAGTGGTTTTTCAACACTAACACAAGTGCGAAAAGTGGTATTTCAACACTAACACAAGTGCGAAAAGTGGTTTTTCCACACTAATACAAGTGCAAAAGTGGTTTCCTGCACCAACACAAGTGCGAAAAGTGGTTTTTCAACACTAACACAAGTGCGAAAAGTGGTTTTTCAACACTAACACAACTGCGAAAAGTGGTTTTTCAACACTAACACAAGTGAGAAAAGTGTTTTTTCCACACTAATACAAGTGCAAAAGTGGTTTCCTGCAGCAACACAAGAGCGAAAAGTGGTTTTTCAACACTAACACAAGTGCGAAAAGTGGTTTTTCAACACTAACACAAGTGCGAAAAGTGGTTTTTCAACACTAACACAAGTGCGAAAAGTGGTTTTTCAACACTATCAGAAGTGCGAAAAGTGGTTTTTCAACACTAACACAAGTGCGAAAAGTGGTTTTTCAACACTATCAGAAGTGCGAAAAGTGGTTTTTCAACACTAACACAAGTGCAAAAAGTGTTTTTTCCACACTAATACAAGTGCAAAAGTGGTTTCCTGCACCAACACAAGTGCGAAAAGTGGTTTTTCAACACTAATACAAGTGCGAAAAGTGGTTTTTCAACACTAACACAAGTGCGAAAAGTGGTTTTTCAACACTAACACAAGTGCGAAAAGTGGTTTTTCAACACTAACACAAGTGCGAAAAGTGGTATTTCAACAATAACACAAGTGCGAAAAGTGGTTTTTCCACACTAATACAAGTGCAAAAGTGGTTTCCTGCACCAACACAAGTGCGAAAAGTGGTTTTTCAACACTAACACAAGTGCGAAAAGTGGTTTTTCAACACTAACACAACTGCGAAAAGTGGTTTTTCAACACTAACACAAGTGCGAAAAGTGTTTTTTCCACACCAATACAAGTGCAAAAGTGGTTTCCTGCACCAACACAAGTGCGAAAAGTGGTTTTTCAACACTAACACAAGTGCGAAAAGTGGTTTTTCAACACTAACACAAGTGCGAAAAGTGGTTTTTCAACACTATCACAAGTGCAAAAAGTGTTTTTTCCACACTAATACAAATGCAAAAGTGGTTTCCTGCACCAACACAAGTGCAAAAAGGTGTTTTTCAACACCAACACAAGTGCGAAAAGTGGTTTTTCAACACTAACACAAGTGCGAAAAGTGGTTTTTCCACACTAATACAAGTGCAAAAGTGGTTTCCTGCACCAACACAAGTGCGAAAAGTGGTTTTTCAACACTAACACGAGTGCGAAAAGTGGTTTTTCAACACTACCACAAGTGCAAAAAGTGTTTTTTCCACACTAATACAAGTGCAAAAGTGGTTTCCTGCACCAACACAAGTGCGAAAAGTGGTTTTGCAACACTAACACAAGTGCGAAAAGTGGTTTTGCAACACTAACACAAGTGCGAAAAGTGGTTTTCAACACTAACACAAGTGCGAAAAGTGTTTTTTCCACACTAATACAAGTGCAAAAGTGGTTCCTGCACCAACACAAGTGCGAAAAGTGGTTTTTCAACACTAACACAAGTGCGAAAAGTTGTTTTTCAACACTAACACAAGTGCGAAAAGTGGTTTTTCAACACTAACACAACTGCGAAAAGTGGTTTTTCAACACTAACACAAGTGCGAGAAGTGTTTTTTCCACACTAATACAAGTGCAAAGGTGGTTTCCTGCAGCAACACAAGTGCGAAAAGTGGTTTTTCAACACTAACACAAGTGCGAAAAGTGGTTTTTCAACACTAACACAAGTGCGAAAAGTGGTTTTTCAACACTATCACAAGTGCAAAAAGTGTTTTTTCCACACTAATACAAGTGCAAAAGTGGTTACCTGCACCAACACAAGTGCGAAAAGTGGTTTTTCAACAATAACACAAGTGCGAAAAGTGGTTTTTCAACACTATCACAAGTGCAAAAAGTGTTTTTTCCACACTAATACAAGTGAAAAAGTGGTTTCCTGCACCAACACAAGTGCAAAAGTGGTTACCTGCACAACACAAGTGCGAAAAGTGGTTTTTCAACACTAATACAAGTGCGAAAAGTGGTTTTTCAACACTATCACAAGTGCAAAAAGGGTTTTTTCCACACTAATGCAAGTGCAAAAGTGGTTTCCTGCACCAACACAAGTGCGAAAAGTGGTTTTGCAACACTAACACAAGTGCGAAAAGTGGTTTTGCAACACTAACACAAGTGCGAAAAGTGGTTTTTCAACACTAACACAACTGCGAAAAGTGGTTTTTCAACACTAACACAAGTGCGAAAAGTGGTTTTTCAACACTAACACAAGTGCGAAAAGTGGTTTTTCAACACTATCAGAAGTGCAAAAAGTGTTTTTTCCACACTAATACAAATGCAAAAGTGGTTTCCTGCACCAACACAAGTGCAAAAAGTTGTTTTTCAACACCAACACAAGTGCGAAAAGTGGTTTTTCAACACTAACACAAGTGCGAAAAGTGGTTTTTCCACACTAATACAAGTGCAAAAGTGGTTTCCTGCACCAACACAAGTGCGAAAAGTGGTTTTGCAACACTAACACAAGTGCGAAAAGTGGTTTTGCAACACTAACACAAGTGCGAAAAGTGGTTTTCAACACTAACACAAGTGCGAAAAGTGTTTTTTCCACACTAGTACAAGTGCAAAAGTGGTTTCCTGCACCAACACAAGTGCGAAAAGTGGTTTTTCAACACTAACACAAGTGCGAAAAGTTGTTTTTCAACACTAACACAAGTGCGAAAAGTGGTTTTTCAACACTAACACAACTGCGAAAAGTGGTTTTTCAACACTAACACAAGTGCGAAAAGTGTTTTTTCCACACTTATACAAGTGCAAAAGTGGTTTCCTGCAGCAACACAAGTGCGAAAAGTGGTTTTTCAACACTAACACAAGTGCGAAAAGTGGTTTTTCAACACTAACACAAGTGCGAAAAGTGGTTTTTCAACACTATCACAAGTGCAAAAAGTGTTTTTTCCACACTAATACAAGTGCAAAAGTGGTTACCTGCACCAACACAAGTGCGAAAAGTGGTTTTTCAACACTAACACAAGTGCGAAAAGTGGTTTTTCAACACTATCACAAGTGCAAAAAGTGTTTTTTCCACACTAATACAAGTGCAAAAGTGGTTTCCTGCACCAACACAAGTGCGAAAAGTGGTTTTTCAACACTAATACAAGTGCGAAATGTGGTTTTTCAACACTAACACAAGTGCGAAAAGTGGTTTTTCAACACTAACACAAGTGCGAAAAGTGGTTTTTCAACACTAACACAAGTGCGAAAAGTGGTATTTCAACACTAACACAAGTGTGAAAAGTGGTTTTTCCACACCAATACAAGTGCAAAAGTGGTTTCCTGCACCAACACAAGTGCGAAAAGTGGTTTTTCAACACTAACACAAGTGCGAAAAGTGGTTTTTCAACACTAACACAACTGCGAAAAGTGGTTTTTCAACACTAACACAAGTGCGAAAAGTGTTTTTTCCACACTAATACAAGTGCAAAAGTGGTTTCCTGCACCAACACAAGTGCGAAAAGTGGTTTTTCAACACTAACACAAGTGCGAAAAGTGGTTTATCCACACTAATACAAGTGCAAAAGTGGTTTCCTGCACCAACACAAGTGCGAGAGGTGGTTTTTCAACACTAACACGAGTGCGAAAAGTGGTTTTTCAACACTACCACAAGTGCAAAAAGTGTTTTTTCCACACTAATACAAGTGCAAAAGTGGTTTCCTGCACCAACACAAGTGCGAAAAGTGGTTTTTCAACACTAACACAAGTGCGAAAAGTGGTTTTTCAACACTATCACAAGTGCAAAAAGTGTTTTTCCACACTAATACAAGTGCAAAAGTGGTTTCCTGCACCAACACAAGTGCGAAAAGTGGTTTTGCAACACTAACACAAGTGCGAAAAGTGGTTTTGCAACACTAACACAAGTGCGAAAAGTGGTTTTCAACACTAACACAAGTGCGAAAAGTGTTTTTTCCACACTAATACAAGTGCAAAAGTGGTTTCCTGCACCAACACAAGTGCGAAAAGTGGTTTTTCAACACTAACACAAGTGCGAAAAGTGGTTTTTCAACACTAACACAAGTGCGAAAAGTGGTTTTTCCACACTAATACAAGTGCAAAAGTGGTTTCCTGCACCAACACAAGTGCGAAAAGTGGTTTTTCAACACCAACACAAGTGCGAAAAGTGGTTTTTCAACACTATCACAAGTGCAAAAAGTGTTTTTTCCACACTAACACAAGTGCAAAAGTGGTTTCCTGCACCAACACAAGTGCGAAAAGTGGTTTTTCAACACTAACACAAGTGCGAAAAGTGGTTTTTCAACACTAACACAAGTGCGAAAAGTGATTTTTCCACACTAATTCAAGTGCAAAAGTGGTTTCCTGCACCAACACAAGTGCGAAAAGTGGTTTTTCAACACTAACACAAGTGCGAAAAGTGGTTTTTCAACACTATCACAAGTGCAAAAAGTGTTTTTTCCACACTAATACAAGTGCAAAAGTGGTTTCCTGCACCAACACAAGTGCGAAAAGTGGTTTTTCAACACTAACACAAGTGCGAAAAGTGGTTTTTCAACACTAACACAACTGCGAAAAGTGGTTTTTCAACACTAACACAAGTGCGAAAAGTGTTTTTTCCACACTAATACAAGTGCAAAAGTGGTTTCCTGCACCAACACAAGTGCGAAAAGTGGTTTTTCAACACTAACACAAGTGTTAAAAGTGGTTTTTCAACACTAACACAAGTGCGAAAAGTGGTTTTTCAACACTATCACAAGTGCAAAAAGTGTTTTTCCACACTAATACAAATGCAAAAGTGGTTTCCTGCACCAACACAAGTGCAAAAAGTTGTTTTTCAACACTAACACAAGTGCGAAAAGTGGTTTTTCAACACTAACACAAGTGCGAAAAGTGGTTTTTCCACACTAATACAAGTGCAAAAGTGGTTTCCTGCACCAACACAAGTGCGAAAAGTGGTTTTTCAACACTAACACGAGTGCGAAAAGTGGTTTTTCAACACTATCACAAGTGCAAAAAGTGTTTTTTCCACACTAATACAAGTGCAAAAGTGGTTTCCTGCACCAACACAAGTGCGAAAAGTGGTTTTTCAACACTAACACAAGTGCGAAAAGTGGTTTTTCAACACTATCACAAGTGCAAAAAGTGTTTTTTCCACACTAATACAAGTGCAAAAGTGGTTTCCTGCACCAACACAAGTGCGAAAAGTGGTTTTGCAACACTAACACAAGTGCGAAAAGTGGTTTTGCAACACTAACACAAGTGCGAAAAGTGGTTTTCAACACTAACACAAGTGCAAAAAGTGTTTTTTCCACACTAGTACAAGTGCAAAAGTGGTTTCCTGCACCAACACAAGTGCGAAAAGTGGTTTTTCAACACTAACACAAGTGCGTAAAGTTGTTTTTCAACACTAACACAAGTGCGAAAAGTGGTTTTTCAACACTAACACAACTGCGAAAAGTGGTTTTTCAACACTAACACAAGTGCGAAAAGTGTTTTTTCCACACTAATACAAGTGCAAAAGTGGTTTCCTGCAGCAACACAAGCGCGAAAAGTGGTTTTTCAACACTAACACAAGTGCGAAAAGTGGTTTTTCAACACTAACACAAGTGCGAAAAGTGGTTTTTCAACACTAACACAAGTGCGAAAAGTGGTTTTTCAACACTATCAGAAGTGCGAAAAGTGGTTTTTCAACACTAACACAAGTGCGAAAAGTGGTTTTTCAACACTATCAGAAGTGCGAAAAGTGGTTTTTCAACACTAACACAAGTGCAAAAAGTGTTTTTTCCACACTAATACAAGTGCAAAAGTGGTTTCCTGCACCAACACAAGTGCGAAAAGTGGTTTTGCAACACTAACACAAGTGCGAAAAGTGGTTTTGCAACACTAACACAAGTGCGAAAAGTGGTTTTGCAACACTAACACAAGTGCGAAAAGTGGTTTTCAACACTAACACAAGTGCGAAAAGTGTTTTTCCACACTAATACAAGTGCAAAAGTGGTTTCCTGCACCAACACAAGTGCGAAAAGTGGTTTTTCAACACTAACACAAGTGCGAAAAGTGGTTTTTCAACACTAACACAAGTGCGAAAAGTGGTTTTTCCACACTAATACAAGTGCAAAAGTGGTTTCCTGCACCAACACAAGTGCGAAAAGTGGTTTTTCAACACCAACACAAGTGCGAAAAGTGGTTTTTCAACACTATCACAAGTGCAAAAAGTGTTTTTTCCACACTAACACAAGTGCAAAAGTGGTTTCCTGCACCAACACAAGTGCGAAAAGTGGTTTTTCAACACTAACACAAGTGCGAAAAGTGGTTTTTCAACACTAACACAAGTGCGAAAAGTGATTTTTCCACACTAATTCAAGTGCAAAAGTGGTTTCCTGCACCAACACAAGTGCGAAAAGTGGTTTTTCAACACTAACACAAGTGCGAAAAGTGGTTTTTCAACACTATCACAAGTGCAAAAAGTGTTTTTTCCACACTAATACAAGTGCAAAAGTGGTTTCCTGCACCAACACAAGTGCGAAAAGTGGTTTTTCAACACTAACACAAGTGCGAAAAGTGGTTTTTCAACACTAACACAACTGCGAAAAGTGGTTTTTCAACACTAACACAAGTGCGAAAAGTGTTTTTTCCACACTAATACAAGTGCAAAAGTGGTTTCCTGCACCAACACAAGTGCGAAAAGTGGTTTTTCAACACTAACACAAGTGTGAAAAGTGGTTTTTCAACACTAACACAAGTGCGAAAAGTGGTTTTTCAACACTATCACAAGTGCAAAAAGTGTTTTTCCACACTAATACAAAGGCAAAAGTGGTTTCCTGCACCAACACAAGTGCAAAAAGTTGTTTTTCAACACTAACACAAGTGCGAAAAGTGGTTTTTCAACACTAACACAAGTGCGAAAAGTGGTTTTTCCACACTAATACAAGTGCAAAAGTGGTTTCCTGCACCAACACAAGTGCGAAAAGTGGTTTTTCAACACTAACACGAGTGCGAAAAGTGGTTTTTCAACACTATCACAAGTGCAAAAAGTGTTTTTTCCACACTAATACAAGTGCAAAAGTGGTTTCCTGCACCAACACAAGTGCGAAAAGTGGTTTTTCAACACTAACACAAGTGCGAAAAGTGGTTTTTCAACACTATCACAAGTGCAAAAAGTGTTTTTTCCACACTAATACAAGTGCAAAAGTGGTTTCCTGCACCAACACAAGTGCGAAAAGTGGTTTTGCAACACTAACACAAGTGCGAAAAGTGGTTTTGCAACACTAACACAAGTGCGAAAAGTGGTTTTCAACACTAACACAAGTGCAAAAAGTGTTTTTTCCACACTAGTACAAGTGCAAAAGTGGTTTCCTGCACCAACACAAGTGCGAAAAGTGGTTTTTCAACACTAACACAAGTGCGTAAAGTTGTTTTTCAACACTAACACAAGTGCGAAAAGTGGTTTTTCAACACTAACACAACTGCGAAAAGTGGTTTTTCAACACTAACACAAGTGCGAAAAGTGTTTTTTCCACACTAATACAAGTGCAAAAGTGGTTTCCTGCAGCAACACAAGAGCGAAAAGTGGTTTTTCAACACTAACACAAGTGCGAAAAGTGGTTTTTCAACACTAACACAAGTGCGAAAAGTGGTTTTTCAACACTAACACAAGTGCGAAAAGTGGTTTTTCAACACTATCAGAAGTGCGAAAAGTGGTTTTTCAACACTAACACAAGTGCGAAAAGTGGTTTTTCAACACTATCAGAAGTGCGAAAAGTGGTTTTTCAACACTAACACAAGTGCAAAAAGTGTTTTTTCCACACTAATACAAGTGCAAAAGTGGTTTCCTGCACCAACACAAGTGCGAAAAGTGGTTTTTCAACACTAATACAAGTGCGAAAAGTGGTTTTTCAACACTAACACAAGTGCGAAAAGTGGTTTTTCAACACTAACACAAGTGCGAAAAGTGGTTTTTCAACACTAACACAAGTGCGAAAAGTGGTATTTCAACACTAACACAAGAGCGAAAAGTGGTTTTTCCACACTAATACAAGTGCAAAAGTGGTTTCCTGCACCAACACAAGTGCGAAAAGTGGTTTCCTGCACCAACACAAGTGCGAAAAGTGGTTTTTCAACACTAATACAAGTGCGAAAAGTGGTTTTTCAACACTAACACAAGTGCGAAAAGTGGTTTTTCAACACTAACACAAGTGCAAAAGTGGTTTCCTGCAGCAACACAAGAGCGAAAAGTGGTTTTTCAACACTAACACAAGTGCGAAAAGTGGTATTTCAACACTAACACAAGTGCGAAAAGTGGTTTTTCCACACTAATACAAGTGCAAAAGTGGTTTCCTGCACCAACACAAGTGCGAAAAGTGGTTTTTCAACACTAACACAAGTGCGAAAAGTGGTTTTTCAACACTAACACAACTGCGAAAAGTGGTTTTTCAACACTAACACAAGTGCGAAAAGTGTTTTTTCCACACTAATACAAGTGCAAAAGTGGTTTCCTGCACCAACACAAGTGCGAAAAGTGGTTTTTCAACACTAACACAAGTGCGAAAAGTGGTTTTTCAACACTATTACAAGTGCGAAAAGTGGTTTTTCAACACTATCACAAGTGCAAAAAGTGTTTTTTCCACACTAATACAAATGCAAAAGTGGTTTCCTGCACCAACACAAGTGCAAAAAGGTGTTTTTCAACACCAACACAAGTGCGAAAAGTGGTTTTTCAACACTAACACAAGTGCGAAAAGTGGTTTTTCCACACTAATACAAGTGCGAAAAGTGGTTTTTCAACACTAACACAAGTGCGAAAAGTGGTTTTTCAACACTAACACAAGTGCGAAAAGTGGTATTTCAACACTAACACAAGAGCGAAAAGTGGTTTTTCCACACTAATACAAGTGCAAAAGTGGTTTCCTGCACCAACACAAGTGCGAAAAGTGGTTTTTCAACACTAACACAAGTGCGAAAAGTGGTTTTTCAACACTAACACAACTGCGAAAAGTGGTTTTTCAACACTAACACAAGTGCGAAAAGTGTTTTTTCCACACTAATACAAGTGCAAAAGTGGTTTCCTGCAGCAACACAAGAGCGAAAAGTGGTTTTTCAACACTAACACAAGTGCGAAAAGTGGTTTTTCAACACTAACACAAGTGCGAAAAGTGGTTTTTCAACACTAACACAAGTGCGAAAAGTGGTTTTTCAACACTATCAGAATTGCGAAAAGTGGTTTTTCAACACTAACACAAGTGCGAAAAGTGGTTTTTCAACACTATCAGAAGTGCGAAAAGTGGTTTTTCAACACTAACACAAGTGCAAAAAGTGTTTTTTCCACACTAATACAAGTGCAAAAGTGGTTTCCTGCACCAACACAAGTGCGAAAAGTGGTTTTTCAACACTAATACAAGTGCGAAAAGTGGTTTTTCAACACTAACACAAGTGCGAAAAGTGGTTTTTCAACACTAACACAAGTGCGAAAAGTGGTTTTTCAACACTAACACAAGTGCGAAAAGTGGTATTTCAACACTAACACAAGTGCGAAAAGTGGTTTTTCCACACTAATACAAGTGCAAAAGTGGTTTCCTGCACCAACACAAGTGCGAAAAGTGGTTTTTCAACACTAACACAAGTGCGAAAAGTGGTTTTTCAACACTAACACAACTGCGAAAAGTGGTTTTTCAACACTAACACAAGTGCGAAAAGTGTTTTTTCCACACTAATACAAGTGCAAAAGTGGTTTCCTGCACCAACACAAGTGCGAAAAGTGGTTTTTCAACACTAACACAAGTGCGAAAAGTGGTTTTTCAACACTAACACAAGTGCGAAAAGTGGTTTTTCAACACTATCACAAGTGCAAAAAGTGTTTTTTCCACACTAATACAAATGCAAAAGTGGTTTCCTGCACCAACACAAGTGCAAAAAGGTGTTTTTCAACACCAACACAAGTGCGAAAAGTGGTTTTTCAACACTAACACAAGTGCGAAAAGTGGTTTTTCCACACTAATACAAGTGCAAAAGTGGTTTCCTGCACCAACACAAGTGCGAAAAGTGGTTTTTCAACACTAACACGAGTGCGAAAAGTGGTTTTTCAACACTACCACAAGTGCAAAAAGTGTTTTTTCCACACTAATACAAGTGCAAAAGTGGTTTCCTGCACCAACACAAGTGCGAAAAGTGGTTTTTCAACACTAACACAAGTGCGAAAAGTGGTTTTTCAACACTATCACAAGTGCAAAAAGTGTTTTTTCCACACTAATACAAGTGCAAAAGTGGTTTCCTGCACCAACACAAGTGCGAAAAGTGGTTTTGCAACACTAACACAAGTGCGAAAAGTGGTTTTGCAACACTAAAACAAGTGCGAAAAGTGGTTTTGCAACACTAACACAAGTGCGAAAAGTGGTTTTCAACACTAACACAAGTGCGAAAAGTGTTTTTTCCACACTAATACAAGTGCAAAAGTGGTTTCCTGCACCAACACAAGTGCGAAAAGTGGTTTTTCAACACTAACACAAGTGCGAAAAGTGGTTTTTCAACACTAACACAAGTGCGAAAAGTGGTTTTTCCACACTAATACAAGTGCAAAAGTGGTTTCCTGCACCAACACAAGTGCGAAAAGTGGTTTTTCAACACCAACACAAGTGCGAAAAGTGGTTTTTCAACAATATCACAAGTGCAAAAAGTGTTTTTTCCACACTAACACAAGTGCAAAAGTGGTTTCCTGCACCAACACAAGTGCGAAAAGTGGTTTTTCAACACTAACACAAGTGCGAAAAGTGGTTTTTCAACACTAACGCAAGTGCGAAAAGTGATTTTTCCACACTAATTCAAGTGCAAAAGTGGTTTCCTGCACCAACACAAGTGCGAAAAGTGGTTTTTCAACACTAACACAAGTGCGAAAAGTGGTTTTTCAACACTAACACAAGTGCGAAAAGTGGTTTTTCCACACTAATACAAGTGCAAAAGTGGTTTCCTGCACCAACACAAGTGCGAAAAGTGGTTTTTCAACACCAACACAAGTGCGAAAAGTGGTTTTTCAACACTATCACAAGTGCAAAAAGTGTTTTTTCCACACTAACACAAGTGCAAAAGTGGTTTCCTGCACCAACACAAGTGCGAAAAGTGGTTTTTCAACACTAACACAAGTGCGAAAAGTGGTTTTTCAACACTAACACAAGTGCGAAAAGTGATTTTTCCACACTAATTCAAGTGCAAAAGTGGTTTCCTGCACCAACACAAGTGCGAAAAGTGGTTTTTCAACACTAACACAAGTGCGAAAAGTGGTTTTTCAACACTATCACAAGTGCAAAAAGTGTTTTTTCCACACTAATACAAGTGCAAAAGTGGTTTCCTGCACCAACACAAGTGCGAAAAGTGGTTTTTCAACACTAACACAAGTGCGAAAAGTGGTTTTTCAACACTAACACAACTGCGAAAAGTGGTTTTTCAACACTAACACAAGTGCGAAAAGTGTTTTTTCCACACTAATACAAGTGCAAAAGTGGTTTCCTGCACCAACACAAGTGCGAAAAGTGGTTTTTCAACACTAACACAAGTGTGAAAAGTGGTTTTTCAACACTAACACAAGTGCGAAAAGTGGTTTTTCAACACTATCACAAGTGCAAAAAGTGTTTTTCCACACTAATACAAATGCAAAAGTGGTTTCCTGCACCAACACAAGTGCAAAAAGTTGTTTTTCAACACTAACACAAGTGCGAAAAGTGGTTTTTCAACACTAACACAAGTGCGAAAAGTGGTTTTTCCACACTAATACAAGTGCAAAAGTGGTTTCCTGCACCAACACAAGTGCGAAAAGTGGTTTTTCAACACTAACACGAGTGCGAAAAGTGGTTTTTCAACACTATCACAAGTGCAAAAAGTGTTTTTTCCACACTAATACAAGTGCAAAAGTGGTTTCCTGCACCAACACAAGTGCGAAAAGTGGTTTTTCAACACTAACACAAGTGCGAAAAGTGGTTTTTCAACACTATCACAAGTGCAAAAAGTGTTTTTTCCACACTAATACAAGTGCAAAAGTGGTTTCCTGCACCAACACAAGTGCGAAAAGTGGTTTTGCAACACTAACACAAGTGCGAAAAGTGGTTTTGCAACACTAACACAAGTGCGAAAAGTGGTTTTCAACACTAACACAAGTGCAAAAAGTGTTTTTTCCACACTAGTACAAGTGCAAAAGTGGTTTCCTGCACCAACACAAGTGCGAAAAGTGGTTTTTCAACACTAACACAAGTGCGTAAAGTTGTTTTTCAACACTAACACAAGTGCGAAAAGTGGTTTTTCAACACTAACACAACTGCGAAAAGTGGTTTTTCAACACTAACACAAGTGCGAAAAGTGTTTTTTCCACACTAATACAAGTGCAAAAGTGGTTTCCTGCAGCAACACAAGCGCGAAAAGTGGTTTTTCAACACTAACACAAGTGCGAAAAGTGGTTTTTCAACACTAACACAAGTGCGAAAAGTGGTTTTTCAACACTAACACAAGTGCGAAAAGTGGTTTTTCAACACTATCAGAAGTGCGAAAAGTGGTTTTTCAACACTAACACAAGTGCGAAAAGTGGTTTTTCAACACTATCAGAAGTGCGAAAAGTGGTTTTTCAACACTAACACAAGTGCAAAAAGTGTTTTTTCCACACTAATACAAGTGCAAAAGTGGTTTCCTGCACCAACACAAGTGCGAAAAGTGGTTTTGCAACACTAACACAAGTGCGAAAAGTGGTTTTGCAACACTAACACAAGTGCGAAAAGTGGTTTTGCAACACTAACACAAGTGCGAAAAGTGGTTTTCAACACTAACACAAGTGCGAAAAGTGTTTTTCCACACTAATACAAGTGCAAAAGTGGTTTCCTGCACCAACACAAGTGCGAAAAGTGGTTTTTCAACACTAACACAAGTGCGAAAAGTGGTTTTTCAACACTAACACAAGTGCGAAAAGTGGTTTTTCCACACTAATACAAGTGCAAAAGTGGTTTCCTGCACCAACACAAGTGCGAAAAGTGGTTTTTCAACACCAACACAAGTGCGAAAAGTGGTTTTTCAACACTATCACAAGTGCAAAAAGTGTTTTTTCCACACTAACACAAGTGCAAAAGTGGTTTCCTGCACCAACACAAGTGCGAAAAGTGGTTTTTCAACACTAACACAAGTGCGAAAAGTGGTTTTTCAACACTAACACAAGTGCGAAAAGTGATTTTTCCACACTAATTCAAGTGCAAAAGTGGTTTCCTGCACCAACACAAGTGCGAAAAGTGGTTTTTCAACACTAACACAAGTGCGAAAAGTGGTTTTTCAACACTATCACAAGTGCAAAAAGTGTTTTTTCCACACTAATACAAGTGCAAAAGTGGTTTCCTGCACCAACACAAGTGCGAAAAGTGGTTTTTCAACACTAACACAAGTGCGAAAAGTGGTTTTTCAACACTAACACAACTGCGAAAAGTGGTTTTTCAACACTAACACAAGTGCGAAAAGTGTTTTTTCCACACTAATACAAGTGCAAAAGTGGTTTCCTGCACCAACACAAGTGCGAAAAGTGGTTTTTCAACACTAACACAAGTGTGAAAAGTGGTTTTTCAACACTAACACAAGTGCGAAAAGTGGTTTTTCAACACTATCACAAGTGCAAAAAGTGTTTTTCCACACTAATACAAAGGCAAAAGTGGTTTCCTGCACCAACACAAGTGCAAAAAGTTGTTTTTCAACACTAACACAAGTGCGAAAAGTGGTTTTTCAACACTAACACAAGTGCGAAAAGTGGTTTTTCCACACTAATACAAGTGCAAAAGTGGTTTCCTGCACCAACACAAGTGCGAAAAGTGGTTTTTCAACACTAACACGAGTGCGAAAAGTGGTTTTTCAACACTATCACAAGTGCAAAAAGTGTTTTTTCCACACTAATACAAGTGCAAAAGTGGTTTCCTGCACCAACACAAGTGCGAAAAGTGGTTTTTCAACACTAACACAAGTGCGAAAAGTGGTTTTTCAACACTATCACAAGTGCAAAAAGTGTTTTTTCCACACTAATACAAGTGCAAAAGTGGTTTCCTGCACCAACACAAGTGCGAAAAGTGGTTTTGCAACACTAACACAAGTGCGAAAAGTGGTTTTGCAACACTAACACAAGTGCGAAAAGTGGTTTTCAACACTAACACAAGTGCAAAAAGTGTTTTTTCCACACTAGTACAAGTGCAAAAGTGGTTTCCTGCACCAACACAAGTGCGAAAAGTGGTTTTTCAACACTAACACAAGTGCGTAAAGTTGTTTTTCAACACTAACACAAGTGCGAAAAGTGGTTTTTCAACACTAACACAACTGCGAAAAGTGGTTTTTCAACACTAACACAAGTGCGAAAAGTGTTTTTTCCACACTAATACAAGTGCAAAAGTGGTTTCCTGCAGCAACACAAGAGCGAAAAGTGGTTTTTCAACACTAACACAAGTGCGAAAAGTGGTTTTTCAACACTAACACAAGTGCGAAAAGTGGTTTTTCAACACTAACACAAGTGCGAAAAGTGGTTTTTCAACACTATCAGAAGTGCGAAAAGTGGTTTTTCAACACTAACACAAGTGCGAAAAGTGGTTTTTCAACACTATCAGAAGTGCGAAAAGTGGTTTTTCAACACTAACACAAGTGCAAAAAGTGTTTTTTCCACACTAATACAAGTGCAAAAGTGGTTTCCTGCACCAACACAAGTGCGAAAAGTGGTTTTTCAACACTAATACAAGTGCGAAAAGTGGTTTTTCAACACTAACACAAGTGCGAAAAGTGGTTTTTCAACACTAACACAAGTGCGAAAAGTGGTTTTTCAACACTAACACAAGTGCGAAAAGTGGTATTTCAACACTAACACAAGAGCGAAAAGTGGTTTTTCCACACTAATACAAGTGCAAAAGTGGTTTCCTGCACCAACACAAGTGCGAAAAGTGGTTTCCTGCACCAACACAAGTGCGAAAAGTGGTTTTTCAACACTAATACAAGTGCGAAAAGTGGTTTTTCAACACTAACACAAGTGCGAAAAGTGGTTTTTCAACACTAACACAAGTGCAAAAGTGGTTTCCTGCAGCAACACAAGAGCGAAAAGTGGTTTTTCAACACTAACACAAGTGCGAAAAGTGGTATTTCAACACTAACACAAGTGCGAAAAGTGGTTTTTCCACACTAATACAAGTGCAAAAGTGGTTTCCTGCACCAACACAAGTGCGAAAAGTGGTTTTTCAACACTAACACAAGTGCGAAAAGTGGTTTTTCAACACTAACACAACTGCGAAAAGTGGTTTTTCAACACTAACACAAGTGCGAAAAGTGTTTTTTCCACACTAATACAAGTGCAAAAGTGGTTTCCTGCACCAACACAAGTGCGAAAAGTGGTTTTTCAACACTAACACAAGTGCGAAAAGTGGTTTTTCAACACTATTACAAGTGCGAAAAGTGGTTTTTCAACACTATCACAAGTGCAAAAAGTGTTTTTTCCACACTAATACAAATGCAAAAGTGGTTTCCTGCACCAACACAAGTGCAAAAAGGTGTTTTTCAACACCAACACAAGTGCGAAAAGTGGTTTTTCAACACTAACACAAGTGCGAAAAGTGGTTTTTCCACACTAATACAAGTGCGAAAAGTGGTTTTTTCAACACTAACACAAGTGCGAAAAGTGGTTTTTCAACACTAACACAAGTGCGAAAAGTGGTATTTCAACACTAACACAAGAGCGAAAAGTGGTTTTTCCACACTAATACAAGTGCAAAAGTGGTTTCCTGCACCAACACAAGTGCGAAAAGTGGTTTTTCAACACTAACACAAGTGCGAAAAGTGGTTTTTCAACACTAACACAACTGCGAAAAGTGGTTTTTCAACACTAACACAAGTGCGAAAAGTGTTTTTTCCACACTAATACAAGTGCAAAAGTGGTTTCCTGCAGCAACACAAGAGCGAAAAGTGGTTTTTCAACACTAACACAAGTGCGAAAAGTGGTTTTTCAACACTAACACAAGTGCGAAAAGTGGTTTTTCAACACTAACACAAGTGCGAAAAGTGGTTTTTCAACACTATCAGAATTGCGAAAAGTGGTTTTTCAACACTAACACAAGTGCGAAAAGTGGTTTTTCAACACTATCAGAAGTGCGAAAAGTGGTTTTTCAACACTAACACAAGTGCAAAAAGTGTTTTTTCCACACTAATACAAGTGCAAAAGTGGTTTCCTGCACCAACACAAGTGCGAAAAGTGGTTTTTCAACACTAATACAAGTGCGAAAAAGTGGTTTTTCAACACTAACACAAGTGCGAAAAGTGGTTTTTCAACACTAACACAAGTGCGAAAAGTGGTTTTTCAACACTAACACAAGTGCGAAAAGTGGTATTTCAACACTAACACAAGTGCGAAAAGTGGTTTTTCCACACTAATACAAGTGCAAAAGTGGTTTCCTGCACCAACACAAGTGCGAAAAGTGGTTTTTCAACACTAACACAAGTGCGAAAAGTGGTTTTTTCAACACTAACACAACTGCGAAAAGTGGTTTTTCAACACTAACACAAGTGCGAAAAGTGTTTTTTCCACACTAATACAAGTGCAAAAGTGGTTTCCTGCACCAACACAAGTGCGAAAAGTGGTTTTTCAACACTAACACAAGTGCGAAAAGTGGTTTTTCAACACTAACACAAGTGCGAAAAGTGGTTTTTCAACACTATCACAAGTGCAAAAAGTGTTTTTTCCACACTAATACAAATGCAAAAGTGGTTTCCTGCACCAACACAAGTGCAAAAAGGTGTTTTTCAACACCAACACAAGTGCGAAAAGTGGTTTTTCAACACTAACACAAGTGCGAAAAGTGGTTTTTCCACACTAATACAAGTGCAAAAGTGGTTTCCTGCACCAACACAAGTGCGAAAAGTGGTTTTTCAACACTAACACGAGTGCGAAAAGTGGTTTTTCAACACTACCACAAGTGCAAAAAGTGTTTTTTCCACACTAATACAAGTGCAAAAGTGGTTTCCTGCACCAACACAAGTGCGAAAAGTGGTTTTTCAACACTAACACAAGTGCGAAAAGTGGTTTTTCAACACTATCACAAGTGCAAAAAGTGTTTTTTCCACACTAATACAAGTGCAAAAGTGGTTTCCTGCACCAACACAAGTGCGAAAAGTGGTTTTGCAACACTAACACAAGTGCGAAAAGTGGTTTTGCAACACTAAAACAAGTGCGAAAAGTGGTTTTGCAACACTAACACAAGTGCGAAAAGTGGTTTTCAACACTAACACAAGTGCGAAAAGTGTTTTTTCCACACTAATACAAGTGCAAAAGTGGTTTCCTGCACCAACACAAGTGCGAAAAGTGGTTTTTCAACACTAACACAAGTGCGAAAAGTGGTTTTTCAACACTAACACAAGTGCGAAAAGTGGTTTTTCCACACTAATACAAGTGCAAAAGTGGTTTCCTGCACCAACACAAGTGCGAAAAGTGGTTTTTCAACACCAACACAAGTGCGAAAAGTGGTTTTTCAACAATATCACAAGTGCAAAAAGTGTTTTTTCCACACTAACACAAGTGCAAAAGTGGTTTCCTGCACCAACACAAGTGCGA